>NC_029789.2:76599302-76603322 GCF_000816755.2 Arachis ipaensis | reverse complement strand
ATTCATTGGGTTATAGGAGTTATTGAGATCTCCGAATCAAAACATGTTTATTTCTTCCTCAACCAATGCGTTCATTGAATTTTTGCTTGGCAATCTTATATGATTGGATCCCAATCCCTTGGCTCACCAATTCTCTCTAAAAACAAACAAATTCCCAATCCCTTGGTTTAAATGTTCATAAGAAGAGATGATGCTCGATCACTGATTATACCACACAGTTTCATGAACCACAATTTGGTAGGATTACATGTCACAATATCCATCCAAACCCCAATCCAATTCACTGTGAGAAAGCTTCTCTAGCATGAATCCTCCATTCCTTTCCCAAGGTTCCGAAGGATTCCAATTATGGGTAGTTTCTTTCCCAAGACAACTACCCAATGGAATTAGATCGAGAAGCTTTCTAACAAAATTCAAGAGAAAAGATTGAAGAAGAAGATAAAACTATTATTGATTCATTGAATTACAATAGAGCTCCCTAACACAATGAAAGGGGTTTAGTGAGTCATAGCTCTGAATTCAATTACAAAACTAAAGGAAAATGATCCAAAGTTCTCTGTGTGTAAAAACTCCCCCTCAGGGGCTGGATTCCCCTTCAATCCCTTAACTTCCAGTTTAAGGTTAAACTGGAAGTTAAACGCCACTTTCAGCTTTCATGATTTTGGCGTTTAAGCTCCAGTTTAAGCTTAAACTGGAGCTTAAACTCCACATGTGATATTCAAGCTTCCTTTATTGATTTTGTTGCTTCCTTGCCTAGCCTCTTCTTCCCTGAAATCATCCAAACAACTGCATCAAAGTCTTGCTAAAATTCATGAGAAATCTTCCATTCATAGCATTCAAGGAATATAACTAAAAACTCATGGAATTTGCATCAAAATCTTCATGTTGAATGATTTAAGACAAGCATGACTATTTAGCCCAAATGATTACTTAAGGCTCAAGAAAATGCATAAAACAACTAAAAATAAAAGAAAAAGGCTAGTGAAACTAGCCTAAGATGCCTTGGCATCAAACACCAGGCTAATGCCCTTTTCTGGCGTTAAACTCCAGTTTGTCTGCCAATTCTGGCGTTTAACGCCAGCCTCCAGCCAGACACCCTTTTCTGGTGTTAAACGCCAGTCTGTCTTCCAATTCTGGCGTTTAACGCCCAGAATGTTGCCAGACTGGGCGTTAAACGCCCATTCTGCTATCCTTACTGGCGTTTAAACGCCAGTAAGCCTGTCTTCTAGGGTGTGCTATTTTTGATGCTATTTTTTATTCCGCTTTAATTCTGCAGCTTTTTTTATGACTCTACATGATCATCAACCTAAAGAAAACATAACATGATAATGGAAAATCAATAAATATAATTAAATAACATTGGGTTTCCTTCCAATAAGCGCTTCTTTAATGTCAATATCTTGACAGTGAACTCTTAGAGAGCTTCACAGAAACTCAAAGCTTAATGGTGCCCTCCCAACACCAAACTTAGAAGTTGATTGTGGGTGCTCTGTTTGACTTTGTATTGAGAGAAGCTTTTCATGCTTTCTCTCCATGGTTACAGAAGAAGACTTGAGCCTTAAACACAAGGTAGTCCTCATTCAATTGAAGGACTAACTCTCCTCTGTCCACATCAATCACAGCTTTTGCTGTGGCTATGAAGGGTCTTCCAAGGATAATGGATTCATCCTCATCCTTCCCAGTGTCTAGGATTATGAAGTCAGCAGGGATGTACAGGCCTTCAACCTTTACTAAGACATCCTCCACAAGTCTATAAGCCTATTTTATTGATTTGTCTGCCATCTCTAATGAGATTCTTATAGCTTGTACCTGAAAGATCCCTAGTTTCTCCATTACAAAGAGTGGCATGAGGTTTATTCCTGACCCCAGGTCATACAGAGCCTTCTCAAAGGTCATGGTGCCTACGGTACAAGGTATTAAGAACTTTCTAGGATCCAGTTTCTTCTGAGGTAATTTCTGTTGAACCAAGGCATTCTGTTCATTGATGAGCAATAGAGGTTCATCCTCCCAAGTCTCATTACCAAATAACTTGGAATTTAGCTTCATGATTGCTCCTAGATACTGAGCAACTTGCTCTTCAACAATATCTTCATCCTCTTCAGAGGAAGAGTACTCATCAAAGCTCATGAATGGCAACAGTAAGTTCAGTGGAATCTCTATGGTCCCTGTATGAGCCTCAGATTCCTTTAGTTCCTCAATAGGTAACTCCTTAGTGGTCAGTGGATGTCCATTGAAGTCTTTCTCACTGGAAATCACTGCCTCTTTCTCCTCTATAAGTTTGGCCATTTTGGGTATATTAATGGCCTTGCACTCTCTCTTTGGATTCTCTTCTGTATTGCTTGGGAGAGTACTAGGAGGGATTTCAGTAACTCTTTTACTCAGCTGACCCACTTGTGCCTCCAAATTTCTGATGGAGGACCTTGTTTCAGTCATGAAACTGAGAGTGGTCTTAGATAGATCAGAAACTATGTTTGCTAAGTCAGAGAGGCTTTGCTTAGAATTCTCTGTCTGTTGCTGAGAAGATGATGGAAAAGGCTTGCTATTGCCAAACTTATTTCTCCCACCATTATTATTATTAAAGCCTTGATTTGGCTTCTGCTGATCTTTCCATGAGAAATTAGGATGATTCTTCCATGAAGGATTGTAAGTGTTTTCATAGGACTCTCCCATGTAATTCACCTCTTCCATTGCAGGATTCTCAAGGTCATAAGTTTCTTCTTCAGAGGAGGCTTTTTTAGTACTGCCGGATGCAGCTTGCATTCCAGTCAGACTCTGAAAAATCATATTGACTTGCTGAGTCAATATTTTATTCTGAGCCAATATGGCATTCAGAGTATCAATTTTAAGAACTCCTTTCTTCTGAGTTGTCCCATTATTCACAGGATTTCTTTTGGAAGTGTTCATGAATTGGTTATTTGCAACCATTTCACTGAGTTCCTGGGCTTCTGCAGGTTTTTTCTTCAGATGAAGGGATCCACCAGTAGAGTGGTCCAATGACATCTTAGACAATTCAGACAAACCATCATAGGATATGCATAAGATGCTCCATTTTGAAAGCATGTCAGAAGGACACCTTCTGATCAATTGTTTGTATCTTTTCTATGCTTCATAGAGGGATTCACCTTCCTTCTGTCTAAAGGTTTGGACTTCCACTCTAAGCTTACTCATCTTTTGAGGTGGAAAGAATTTGGCCAAGAAAGCATTGACCAGCTTTTCCAAAGAGTTTAGGCTTTCTTTAGGTTGTGAGTCCAACCATATCCTAGCTCTGTCTCTTACAGCAAAGGGGAAAAGCATAAGTCTGTAGACCTCGGGGTTAACCCCATTGGTCTTAACAGTGTCACAGATTTGCAAGAATTCAGCTAAGAACTGATGAGGATCTTCTAGTGGAAGTCCATAAAACTTGCAATTCTGCTGCATTAGAGAAACTAATTGAGGCTTAAGCTCAAAATTGTTTGCTCCAATTGCAGGAATTGAGATGCTTCTACCATAGAAGTCGGAAGTTGGTGTAGTAAAGTCACCAAGCATCTTCCTTGCATCTCCACCATTGTTGTTGGGTTCGGCTACCATGTCTTCTTCTTTTTCAAAAATTTATGTAAGGACCTCTCCAGAGTGTTGTGCTTTAGCTTCTCTTAGCTTCCTCTTCAGAGTCCTTTCAGGTTCAAGATCAGTTTCAACAAGAATGTCTTTATCCATGTTCTTACTCAAATGAAAAAGAAGAGAACTGAAAAGAAAAGGAATCCTCTATGTCACAGTATAGAGATTCCTTTATGTGAGTAGAAGAATAGAAGAATACAAGAACGAGGTGGAGAGAAAATAAGAGGAATTCAAACACAAAGAGAGGGAGATGGTTCGAATTATGAGTAGAAGAGAAGTGTTAGTAAATAAATAAAATAAATAGAAAGAGATGAGAGGGAGAGTATTCGAATATTAATTAAAAGAAAATAAAAATATTTTTGTTTTTATTTTAATTATAAGTTAGAATTCGAAATTTAAGAAAAGAAATAGAAGTAATTTGAAAAC
>NC_029789.2:76570427-76597239 GCF_000816755.2 Arachis ipaensis | reverse complement strand
TCATCCCATTATTCACAGGATTTCTTTCAGAAGTGTACATGAACTGGTTATTTGCAACCATCTCAATGAGTTCCTGGGCTTCTGTAGGTGTTTTCTTTAGATGAATAGATCCATCAGTAGAGTGGTCCAATGACATCTTAGACAATTCAGACAAACCATCATAGGATATGCATAAGATGCTCCATTTTGAAAGCATGTCAGAAGGACACCTTCTGATCAATTGTTTGTATCTTTTCTATGCTTCATAGAGGGATTCACCTTCCTTCTGTCTAAAGGTTTGGACTTCCACTCTAAGCTTACTCATCTTTTGAGGTGGAAAGAATTTGGCCAAGAAAGCATTGACCAGCTTTTCCAAAGAGTTTAGGCTTTCTTTAGGTTGTGAGTCCAACCATATCCTAGCTCTGTCTCTTACAGCAAAGGGGAAAAGCATAAGTCTGTAGACCTCGGGGTTAACCCCATTGGTCTTAACAGTGTCACAGATTTGCAAGAATTCAGCTAAGAACTGATGAGGATCTTCTAGTGGAAGTCCATAAAACTTGCAATTCTGCTGCATTAGAGAAACTAATTGAGGCTTAAGCTCAAAATTGTTTGCTCCAATTGCAGGAATTGAGATGCTTCTACCATAGAAGTCGGAAGTTGGTGTAGTAAAGTCACCAAGCATCTTCCTTGCATCTCCACCATTGTTGTTGGGTTCGGCTACCATGTCTTCTTCTTTTTCAAAAATTTATGTAAGGACCTCTCCAGAGTGTTGTGCTTTAGCTTCTCTTAGCTTCCTCTTCAGAGTCCTTTCAGGTTCAAGATCAGTTTCAACAAGAATGTCTTTATCCATGTTCTTACTCAAATGAAAAAGAAGAGAACTGAAAAGAAAAGGAATCCTCTATGTCACAGTATAGAGATTCCTTTATGTGAGTAGAAGAATAGAAGAATACAAGAACGAGGTGGAGAGAAAATAAGAGGAATTCAAACACAAAGAGAGGGAGATGGTTCGAATTATGAGTAGAAGAGAAGTGTTAGTAAATAAATAAAATAAATAGAAAGAGATGAGAGGGAGAGTATTCGAATATTAATTAAAAGAAAATAAAAATATTTTTGTTTTTATTTTAATTATAAGTTAGAATTCGAAATTTAAGAAAAGAAATAGAAGTAATTTGAAAACTAAATAAATCAATTAATTAAAAAGATTTTCAAAAACTTTGTTAGTTAATTTTCAAAATTAATGAGAGAGAAGAGTAGTTAGGTGGTTTCGAAAAAGATAAGAAATAGTAAACTTTTAAAATCAAACAAAAAGTCAAGTAGTTAATTGAAAAATATTTGAAAATAAATTTTGAAAAGATAAGAAGTTAGAAAAGGATTTTGAAATTAAATTTTGAAAAAGATATGATTGAAATTTATTTTGAAAAAGATTGAAAAGGAAATTAAAAATATTTGATTTTTAAAATTAATGTTGATCACTTGACTAACAAGAAACTAAAAGATATGATTCTATAATTTAAAGATTGAACCTTTCTTAACAGGAAAGTAACAAACTTGAAATTTTTTAATCAAAACATTAATTGTTAGTAAAGTTTTCAAAAATGTGAAATAAAATTAAGAAAAAGATTTTGAAAATCAATTTTTAAAATTTTCGAAAATTTTAAGAAGAAAAATGAAAAAGATTTGATTTTTGAAAAAGATTTGAAAAGATAGAAATTTTAAATTGAAATTTTGACTTGACTAGCAAGAAACAACTAAAGTTTAAAAATTTTTGACTAAGTCAACTCAAAAATTTCGAAATTTATGAGTAAAATAAGGGAAAGATATTATTTTTTTTATTTTTGAAATAATGAAGAAAGAGAAAAATAATAAAATGAAACAAGACATAAAAATTTAAGATCAAAACAAATAATGCATGCAATAACACTTTGAATGTCAAGATGAACACCAAAAACACTTTGAAGATCATGATGAACATCAAGAACATATTTTTGAAATTTTTTTTACAAAAAGAAAGACATGCAAGACACCAAACTTATAAATTTTTAATGTTTAGACACTATAAATTCGAAAAAGCATATGAAAAATAACAAAAAAACACAAAACAAGAAAATCACAAGATTAAAAAAGGAAAATCATCAAGAACAACTTGAAGATCATGAAGAACATAATGCATATATTTTCAAAAATTTAAGAAAAATTAAAAAGATGCAATTGACACCAAACTTAAAATTTGACATAAGACTCAAACAAGAAACACAAAATTATTTTTGGTTTTTATGATTTTATTAATTTTTTTTGTATATTTTTTGAAAATTATTTTGGAAAAAGAGAATAAAGAAATTCAAAATTTGAATAAGAATTCCAGGATTCCCGTGATATTAGTCTAAAGCTTCGGTCCAAAAGATTAGACATGGCCAATGGCCAGCCAAGCTTTAGCATAGAATTATAACTGAGAATCCAAAGGCTCATGCAGTGTTATTCTAAAGCTTCGATCCAAAAGAATTAGACATGGCCAAATGGCCAGCCAAGCTTTAGCATAACAAATACAGACATGTCCTTTCTACAATGGAAAGTGGAAACATCAGTCCAAAAGATTAGACATGGCTTAAACATAAAATAAAATTACCCAATCTAAGCAACAAGATGAACTGTCAGTTGTCCAAACTCGAACAATCCCTGGCAACAGCACCAAAAACTTGGTGCACGAAATTGTGATCACACTTTTCACAACTTCGCACAACTAACCAGCAAGTGCACTGGGTCGTCCAAGTAATACCTTACGTGAGTAAGGGTCGATCCCATGGAGATTGTCGGCTTTAAGCAAGCTATGGTCATCCTGTAAATCTTAGTTAGGCGGATTCAAATGGTTATGAGGTTTTGATGATTAAAAGATAAATAAAACATAAAATAAGATAAAGATACTTATGTAATTCGTTGGTGGGAATTTCAGATAAGCATTTAGAGATGCCTTGTTGCTTCTGAACCTCTGCTTTGCTATTTCTTCTTCCAATCATGCGTGCTTCCTTCCATGGCAGGCTGTATGATCTTCTCGAATGAAAAATACCAGGTACGATCTCTGCACGGCTAATTAACTGTCAGATTTCTCGTCTCGGATAAAAATTACCAGGTACAGCTGCCGCATGGCTAATCATCTGTCGGTTCCCACTAGCATCGGAATAGGATCTCTCTATTCTTTTGCACACTGTCACTGCGCCCAACATTCGCAGGTTTGAAGCTTGTCACAGTCATCCCTTTCCAGATCCTACTCAGAATACCACAGACAAGGTTTAGACTTTCCGGATCTCAAGAATGCTGCCAATTGGTTTTAGCCTATACCACGAAGGTACTAATCTCACGGACTCGGTCCGTGTATTAGAGACCCAAGAGAATATACTCTGGCTGTCGTCCAATGACTATGTTGAACATCATGTAGACCGCTTGTGGTTGTCAGGCACGCGGATCTTGGCTAAGCGAGTAACGAAGATAGTGGGTGATTGTCACGGGTCACCCATTCATTCTGAATTAACTAAATTAAGTACAAGAGTATATCTTGGAGAATAATTAAGCATGAATTGAAAGAGAAACAATAGTACTTGCATTAATTCATGAAAGAGAAACAATAGTACTTGCATTTCTATGAGGTGTAGAAACTCCACCGTAGAAAATACATAAGTGAAAAAGTTCTAGGCATGGCCGAATGTCCAGCCTCCCAAATGTAACATAAAAGTTCAAAAACTTCCAAGTCTATGAATACAATAGTAAAAAGTGCTATTTATACTAAACTAGTTACTAGGGATTACAGAAAATGAGTAACTATGTACAGATAGTGTAGAAATCCACTTCCGGAGCCCACTTGGTGTGTGCTTGGGCTGAGCATTGAAGCTTTCACGTGCATAGGCCATTCTTGGAGTTAAACGCCAGCTTTGGTGCCAGTTTGGGCGTTTAACTCCAGTTCTGGTGCCAGTTCTGGCGTTTTACGCCAGAAAAGGGTCTTTGGTGGGCGTTTGAATGCTAGTTTGGGCCATCAAATCTCGGGAAAAGTAAGGACTATTATATATTGCTGGAAAGCCCAAGATGTCTACTTTCCAACGCAATTAAGAGTGCACTAATTGGTCTTCTGTAGCTCCAGAAAATCCACTTCAAGTGAAGGAGAGTCAGAATCCGACAGCATCTGCAGTCCTTTTTCAGCCTCTGAATCAGATTTTTGCTCAGGTCCCTCAATTTCAGCCAGAAAATACCTAAAATTACAGAAAAACACACAAAATCATAGTAAAATCCAGAAATGTGATTTTTGCATAAATACTAATAAAAATATAATAAAAAGTAGCTAAAACATACTAAAAACTATGTAAAAACAATGGCAAAAAGGGTATAAATTATCCGTTCATCAGTCACGCGCTGGGACGTGTGCGGACGCACAGGTGTGTGCGTCCGCACACATGCTAATTTTCTTCTTGTGCATACGCACAGGTTGTCGTGCGTACGCACACATGGTTTTGTGGCTTTTGTGCGTACGCACACTAGGTTGTGCGCACGCACACTCCATTGTGTGCTTCTCCTTTGTTTTCTTCATGCTTTCTCCCTTTGTACATGCTTCATTCCACTTTTGGCTTGCCAAACTTGCCTCTAGGACCTAAAATCACTCAACAAACACGTCATGGCATCGAATGGCATAAAAGTGGGATAAAAGTGATCAAGATAAGCACAAAATAGAATGTTTTCACATTTAGGCTTCATTAAGGGAGAGAACACAAAAGCATCCTATTTGGATGAATAGATGTGGGTTTATATGATGAAATCCATTTGAATCAAACCAAAATATACCAGGAAATATGGACTCATCAGAGTACAAAGCAATCATAGCGGGAAGTGAGAAGACTTTGGACAAAGAAGCCATCATTTAGAAAGAACACCATAGAGAAGTTCCACAAGAAGAGACAAAGGAGAGAAATGAAGAGGATCTAAAAACCAAAAATGCACAAATCTCAAAGAGAGACAAGAACATCTTTGAACCACAGCTACAATAGAATAAGGAAGGGGTGAGGCCATACGTCCCCAAACTTCCATACCCTCAAAGGTTCAAGAAAGAAAATGAGGATAAGTAATACTCAAAAATTCTGGACATATTCAAGACACTCAGCATCAATATTCCTTTCTTAGAAGCACTTGAACAGATGCAATTATATGCTAAATTCATGAAAAAAGCATTAACAAAGAAAAGATCCTTGAAAGAAGGACAAATTGTTGAGATGACAATGGAGTGTAGTGTTATCCTCCAAACAGGTTTACGAGAGAAGAAGGATGATCCTAGAAGGTTTTATATACCTTGCACCATAGGAAACATAACTATTGAAAAATCATTATGTGACCTTGGTGCAAGCATAAACTTGATGCCTTTATCTCTCATGAGGAAACTTCGAATTCTTGAGCTGAAGTCCACTCAAATAGCTCTCTAAATAGCTGACAAATCCATTAAGCAAGCACTGGGAGTTGTTGAGAATGTGCTAGTAAAAGTGGGAAAATTCTTTCTCCCTACTGACTTTGTTATCTTAGATATGGAAGAGGACTCCAACACCCCGATCTGGGGAGGCCTTTCTTAGCTACGGGCAGAGCATTGATAGGTGTTAAAAAAGGAGAATTCTTGCTAAGAGTACATGATGAGCACCTAGCATTTCATGTCTTCAAAACCTTAGATGAGCCCACTCAAGAAGAAGAAGGCATGAAGGATAAGGCCAGAGATCAAAGCTTGAAGGGAGTATTCAAGGAGTTAACTCCAAGGCTTCTAAACCCATGCTTGAAAGAAGTAGAAATTGTGCAACAGACCAAAGAAGTCAAGGAGAAACAAGATCCGAAGCCCCCAGATAGAGAACCACTAAGGCATAAATTATCTTCTGAGAAAGAAAAGAAGAAGAGGCTAAGAGGGTGGAGAAACAAGAGGATCCCTACTGAAGGCTTCTCATCAGGGGATAAAGTGATGTTAAACACCCAACCAATGAAGATGTCTCCACAATTGTCTGAGTACTTCACTGTGAACCGGATCCTTTCACTTGAACACCTAGAGATCATCAAAGAGGAAACCGGAAGAAAGTTCACAGTAAGAGGAGAAAAGCTGAGGCACTATGATTTTCAGCCTCCATGATCAAAGGACAAGATGTCAAGCTAGTGACACTAAAGAAGTGCTTGTTGGGAGGCAACCCAACCAAAGGTAGTTTTCCTTTCCTTTACTATTTCAATAAGAAAGTTTAGTAGATTTCTCTGCATTGAAAGGAGCTAAGTTTGGTGTTGCACACCAAAGAAATTTAAAGGTGAATATGTAATTCTAAGTTTGGTGTTCCACCACAGATTTCATTAAGCTCACATTACACCCTTAGCATGACTAGTTCTCAGCTCCAAACAATTAGAGAAACTACTCAACAGTTGTTTAGTTTCTAGTTCCTAGTTTGTTTTTCCAATTCATGGTTTACTTTCTTAATAAAATTACTTGAGGTTTCATGCATGTATTTACTCTGCTGCATATAGAAGTAGGCAAGGAACTAAGTTTGGTGTTCCCACACCAACTTAAGTTCAGAGAATCACAAGCATACATGCAAGCTAACTGTTCCTCAAGTGCTTGGGGAACAAGCAACTTCCAATAACTCTGCAGGAATTCAATCAACCTCTTGGAAAATCTATGCATCGTCATCCAAAGACACAAAGAAGGATACAAAAGCTATGGATGACGAGGACGAAGGAAAAAACAGAAGACATCACCAAGAGGTTGTATTGTTACTTAATTCCTTCTGATTTGAAATGTTTTAGTTGGAAGTCTAAATGCACCCCTGCTGATTAGTTTAAGTTGTAGGCATTCTATTTGTTTACTGTCTTTTTAATTGACAATAAGTGTGCTTGTCTAAGTGTTTGCTTCACTTTCATCATGCTTGAATGTATGCTTTGTCCCTCTTGCTTGAATAAAATAAAAATTAGTGTGAAACAGAGAAAGAGTAAAGGTCTGGTTTGATATGAGACAGAATAAGTTTATGTGGTGGTATGTGCTGGTTCATTAGTTAATTTATGAATAAGGCTAGAAGTTGGCATGACTTAGTGATATGAACTTGAATTACATTTCATTAGACTTGACAAATGAAAAAGGGTCCATAATAAAAAAAATACAAGAAAAAGAAACAAAAAAAAAATAAACAAGGCTGGGCACCAATGGCTTGAGATTTGGATATATGTTTGTGATGTTCTTGTACAAAGATAAGCTTGGATAACTAGGTTCTAAGGGGTGCTTCATCACCCGGCAACTTGGGTTAACTAACCCGGGATTGCCAACCGAAAGTCCACCATCAAGAGCTACTTTGAGACAAAGCATTTAGTAACCCAAAGAGGTGCTGGGCATCAATTTCAAAAGAACAAAACAAGCTAAATTTCTGTGATGTGTGTGTGCTAAGGAGAGGCTTGAGCAAGTAAGCCCATAGGGGTGTTTCAACACCTAGCATCTTGATCCAACTGGGGCGGGAATGCTGGCTGAAAGCTTACTCTAAAGAGTTGCCTTGACACATAGCATTTAGCCTCAGCAAGCAATAACAAGTCTCATTTTTTTTGTAATTCAAGTAAGGATCCAAATGAGTGGTGATGTCTCAGCCACAGAATAAAAGTCTCTAAGATACCATGCATGAAAACCCCATTAACCAGAATTGAATGTCTTCCAATAAAGGCTTATACCTCTCTCTGTTTTCATTCATTTCCTTATGTTTTAGTGCTTTCTTGGGGACAAGCAAGATTTAAGTTTGGTGTTGTGATGACAAGTCATCTTAGGCTAGTTTCACAAGCCTTTTTAGTCATTTTTTACTTAGTTTTTATACATTTCTTAGGCAGTAAGTAAATGTTGGAATAAGAATTTCATGATTATCTTGATTCAATCAAACATTGTTGATTTTATGCATTATCATGAGATTTTTGCAAGAATTAGATGATTATTATGAATGATGCAAAACCTTATGATTTTGGTGAAACTTTGATTGGATGTTTGGTTGATTTCAGGTAGAAAAATGAGGAGAAAAAAAGGCAGTGCAGAGTAACGCTGCGCTCAAATAGAGAACGCCACGCTCTCTATCGACGCGCACGCATACAGGATGCTTATGCGTCGGGCAACAATTTTTAAGACACATGCGTACGCGTGCATGTAATTGGCGCTCATTTGCAAAGAGAGCGCTACGTTGCCTGAGTGAGCGTTTTCGAGCAAATTTAAATTTGGAATAGAAGTTTAGCTATCGACATGTACGCATGCATGACGCATACGCATGGATGTGACATTCTGGCAACGAGCACGCATGCGCATGACTGAAGCTACAGTGTGGAAGTGGTGTTTTACAATCCACACGTACGCGTGGATCACGCGTACGCGTGGGTAGTGTTGTTTGCAAGAGCGCTACGCTCGTTTGGAGAGCGCTATAGGGGACGCGCACGCGTAGGTGACGCGTACGCGTCGATTGTGTGAGAATGAAGAACGACGCGAATGCGTGGGAGACGCATATGCGTCGGTGAATGAGTGCTCCGTTCTCTTTGAAAGTGCTACGTTCTCTTGGGAGCATCACTACCTTACCAGTTGAAGACCCATTATGACTTACCTCAATAAAGGCCAAAAAAGCCCAATCCAAGTACAAGAAAACTGAATTGGAAAGTATATAAATAGAGGAGAATTTTATTTGTAAAGGGGGGTTAGAGGCAAAGACCCCAATTGGAGAATTTTGCAGAACTTCTCTTTGTATTTTTCTTTTCTGAAACTTTTCTGCACTCTTTTGTTTTCTGTTTTGATTAGAGCAATGATGAACTAACTCCCAAATTCATTAGGGAGAGAAACTCTATTGTAATCATTATGGATCAATGAAATTCTTCTTCTTCTCAATCCGCTTGGGTAGCTATAGGATATCTTCTGTTTTGATTGTGATTTATTCACTCCGGAAGGAGGTTTTAATTCAATTGAATGTGGGTGTGAGCCTCGAAAGGGGAATCATCTACATTAGAATTGGAGCTCTATCCTTCACAATTCTCCTAACCAACACCATTCGGAAGGAATTTAGGTTTTGAGAATTTGTGTGGCTTATGGATAAGAGAATGTGCTCTAACTCTTCTCATGACAATTAGATCAAGGAATTGGCAAGATTCATTATGATTAGAGAGATTGGATTGCCAAGGAATTGAGATCAAATCAATTTCAATCCACTATAGATCTACTCATATGATTGAGAAAGGAGTTGAGACTCAATTGGTTCATGATGGAATGTGATATTTCCAATCCCCAATGAATCATTTTCTTTGAATCTCTTCAACTTAGATTTTTCTGATTTCACTACAATTATATTTTCTAATTCTGTTTTGGTTTCCAGCACCCAAATCCCTTTATTATTCATGCAATTTATGTTTCTCTGCAATTTAGATTCAGCAATTTAAATTCCTTGCACTTTAAGATCCAGTTATTTACCTTTCTTGCAATTTAAGTTTCAGTCATTTAAGCTTCCTGTCATTTACTTTTCTGTCAATTTATATTCTGCACCGTAATTTTCTATCAATTCACATTCTATTACTAAATTTTCACTCAAATCATCAACTGTCTACTTAACTAAATTCATCACCCAACTAAAATTGCTTGATCCATCAATCCCTGTGGGATTGACCTCACTCCTGTGAGTTACTACTACTTGATGCGACCCAGTGCACTTGCCGGTGAGTTTGTGTGGAATCTAATTTTCCCCCATCAAAGGCTCAAACCAAGTAACAAAATATAACCTCAACAATAAAATCCAACAATGACAATTAACAATAATGATGTTAACTAACATCGCATCGATAATCAACTGTAAGAGATAGTGAAGAAGATTAATAATCCAACAAGAAATTAAAAGAAAATCTAACTAACTAAACAACTAGCTATCTAAAAGGAATGGTTATAAATGGTGTCTGGTAGTATTGGTTGATGGGTATGAGAAGGGAAGAAAAGAGGAAAAGAGAAGAAATGGAAAGAGGGGAAGAAAAGAAGAGATGTGAAAGAGGCAATCCACGCATACATGTTGGGCGACGCGTGCGCGTGGAATGGTGAAATGGAAGCAACGCGTACGCGTGAGTCACGTGTACGCGTGGATGGGCTTATGCCTCACCCACAAAATAGGCACACAGTAGGCCTAACTCTCAATATTTTGGCTGGGAGGTGGAAATTTTGAATCCCCGCGTATGCGTGGGTGACGCGTGCGCGTGGATGGTCGAAAAAGCTTGGGTCATGCGTACGCGTGGGGCATGCGTACGCGTGGGTTGTTGCTCTGTTTTTCAAAATTTTTCCAAGTTCTTGCACCAAACCAAGCATTCCAAACCTCCAAACAGCTACCAAAACACTCTAAAACCTTATTTCACATACTAGACTACCTAATAAACTCAACAAATCGATCAAAACATGAAATTAAACTAATTACCCATATGTACAAAAGAAGAAAAATGAAAAGATTTTACCATAGTAGGGTGTCTCCCACCTAGCACTTTTATTTATTGTCCTTAAGTTGGACTTATGGGGAGCTCCTCATCAAGGTGGCTTGTGCTTGAATTCATCTTGGAACATCCACCAATGCTTGAGTCTCCAATAAGCTCCATTCTTTAAAATTTATAACTCCAAGCCTTGATGGAGTTCCGCACAAGCTATGGGCTCCCAAATTTGATTTTCCTTGTGCGATCCGGGATCCTACACTTTGTTTTGACAGACATCCTTAAATTGATCATCATTTGTCCATCCGGGTGGTGAACAAAATGAATTCTCAATAAAGTGCCAAATTCTCCTTCTAGACCTACCTAATTGAGCACTAGCCAAACCTTTGCATCTCATCCTTGATGTATCAACCAAAATGAACCTTACTTTGCAATGCCAACCACGAAACATCCTTCTCTTATGCTTCATCCCACAAAGTTCCCTAAGTTGACCATCCGTTTCAACCAAACCATATTCGAGTGGGATAATAGAGCTAATAGAGATGAATTTTACCCACTCAAATGAAGTAGTAGATGACAACCTTGGTGGAGAAGCTTCCAAGGATCTTGGCAAAGCATATTCAACTCCTATCCTCCTTTCTCTAAGGACCTCTCCCTCTTCACAAGATTTCTTAATTTCAATCTTTTGTTCATCAATTTCATCCAACGCTTCTCTATCGCTCAAATCATAAATGGGAGGGTGAGAGAAATCTACCTCCACAATACTTTCAAATTCACCGGGAGAAGGTTCTTCAAGTTCAAAGGATTCACCACCAAGAAGGTTTGATGCATGATCTTCATCAACAAGGGAACTCAATTCTTGCTCTATCCCATCCAATTCTTCATATGGAATATGCCTTGGGGGTTGTGCACTTTCCTTCTCAACATCAAATTCAATCTTCTTGGAGGGGTTTTTTTATAACTTTAGATTCCTATGGAGGTTCAGCATCTCCTAAGTCTTCAACCACTTCTTCCTTTTCTTCAATAATCATAGGTTTCTCCAATTGTTCTAACATAAAGCAACATTCCTCCTTTTCCACTGGATTTTCCAATCTCTCCTTCATGCTATGCTCTTTATTTGATTCTCCACATGTGGCCATGGGAGTTCCTTGAGTATTCAAGCATTGGGAGGCTAATCGGTTTACCACCTCATCCAAGCCGTCCGTGAATTCTAATACCCCCCTTTGCATTTCTCTTTGCCCTTGAAGTAGCAAAGTGAGAGAATTATCCATTGGGGTTTGGGGTGGATAGGAGGGTTCATTATTTTGGAGAAAGGGTTCATAATAGGAAGGTGGTTCTCTTTGGTAAAAATATGGAGGTGGTGTATAGGAAATGTGTGGTTCTTGGGAGTATTGATGTTCAAATTATGGTGGCTCTATGGATTTTCTAACATACTGGTCACAAGGATGAGGTAAGGGTGATTGGTTATATAATGGATGAGGGTTATAGGAGGGCATTTGGAAAAAAGGGGCTTGTAAGTATGGTTGAGGGCTATGTTGAGGGTGTGGTTCATAGGCATATGGTTGTTGATAGTCACAAGGGGATTCACCGTAGCCATTAGATTGATATGCCTTATGGAATGGTTGTTGCTCATAATACATCGGTGGGGGTTGTTGCCATGAAGATTGAGCATAAGCTTGAGGCTCTGGTACGCGAAATCGTGATTATTCATTCCCTGGCTATAGTGCCAAAAACTTGGTGTGGGAGAACGTGATCTCAAGACTTCTTCACAATTCCGTGTAACTGACCAGCAAGTGCACTGGGTCATCCATGTAATACCTTACGTGAGTAAGGGTCGATCCCACGGAGATTGTCGGTTTGAAGCAAGCTATGGTCATCCTTGTCAATCTCAGTCAAGCAGATTCAAATGGTTATGAGGTTTTGATAATTAAAATATAAATAAAACAGAAAATAAAATAGAGATACTTATGTAATTCATTGGTGGAAATTTCAGATAAGCTTCTGGAGATGCTTTGTTGCTTCTGAACTTCTGCTTTCCTACTGCCTTCTTCCAACTATGCGTTACCTCCTTCCATGGCAAGCTGTATGATCCTCTCGGATGAAAACAAATCCATATGCGCTATCACCGCACGGCTAATCATTTGTCGATTCCCACTAGCGTCGGAATAGGACCATTGTCCTATTGCACACTGTCACTACACCCAACATTCGTAAGTTTAAATCTCGTCACAGTCATCCCTTCCCAGATCCTACTCAGAATACCACAGACAAGGTTTAGACTTTTCGGATCTCAGGAATGCTACAAATGGTTCTAGCCTATACCACGAAGGTTCTAATCTCAGATTCAGATGCTCTGTTGTCAGGAGAGATGATGTGAATCGTTGATTAGAGGCCCAAAAGAATATACTCCGGCTGTCGTCCAATGACTACGTTGAACATCATGTAGACCACTTTGTGGTTGTCAGGCACGCGATCTTGGCTAAGCGAGTAACGAATATTGGGTGATTGTCACGGGTCACCCCTTCATTCTGACTTAACTGAATTAAGAACAAGAGTGTATCTTGGAGAAGAAGTAGGCATGAATTGAATAGAAAATAGTAGTAATTGCATTAATTCATGAAGAACAGCAGAGCTCCATACCTTAACCTATGGGGTGTAGAAACTCCACCGTAGAAAATACATAAGTGAAAAGAGGTCTAGGCATGGCCGTGAGGCCAGCCTCCAAACGTGAACACACAAGTTCCAAAGATAGAAACTGTAAAATAAACCTCTAAAAGTCATTTTTATACTAAAACTGGTAACTTAGGTTTACAGAAAATGAGTAACTAAGTGCAGATAGTGCAAAAATCCACTTTCGGGACCCACTTAGTGTGTGCTTGGGCTGAGCATTGAAGCATTTTCGTGCTTAGGCTGTTCCTGGAGTTAAACGCCAGCTTTGGTGCCAGTTTGGGCGTTTAACTCCAATTCTGGTGCCAGTTTGGGCGTTTTACGCCAAGATGTTTTAGGCTGTCTTTGAACACCAGTTTGGGCCATCAAATCTCGGGTAAAGTATGAACTATTATATATGGCTGAAAAGCCTAGGATGTCTAGTTTCCAACGCAATTGAGAGCGCACCAATTAGAATTCTGTAGCTCTAGAAAATTTACTTCGAGTGCAGGGAGGTCAGAATCCAACAGCATCTGCAGTCCTTCTTCAGCCTCTGAATCAGATTTTTGCTCAGGTCCCTCAATTTCAGCCAGAAAATACCTGAAATCACAGGAAAACATACAAACTCATAGTAAAGTCCAGAAATTTGATTTTTGAATAAAACTAATAAAAATATAATAAAAAGTAATTAAAACATACTAAAAACTATGTAAAAACAATGCCAAAAAGGGTATAAATTATCCGCTCATCACAACACCAAACTTAAATTGTTGCTTGTCCCCAAGCAACTGAAAAAAAAAACAGGATAAAAAGAAGAGAATATACAATGAATTTCAAACTTATAAATAAAAATTAGTTTCAATTAAATGAGCGGGACTTGTAGCCATTTTGCTTCTGAATAGTTTTGGCATCTCACTTTATCCTTTGAAGTTCGGAATGATTGGTGTCTATAGGAACTCAGAATTTAGATAGTGTTATTGATTCTCCTAGTTCAGTATGTTGATTCTTGAACACAGCTACTTTATGAGTCTTGGCCGTGACCCTAAGCATTTTGTTTTCCAGTATTACCACCAGATACATAAATGCCACAGACACATAACTGGGTGAACCTTTTCAGATTGTGACTCAGCTTTGCTAGAGTCCCCAGTTAGAGGTGTCCAGAGCTCTTAAGCACACTCTTTTTGCTTTGGACCACGACTTTAACCGCTCAGTCTCAAGCTTTTCACTTGACACCTTCACGCCACAAGCACATGGTTAGGGACATCTTGGATTAGCTGCTTAGGCCAGGATTTTATTCCTTTGGGCCCTCCTATCAATTAATGCTCAAAGCCTTGGATCCTTTTTTTTTTACCCTTGCCTTTTGGTTTAATGGGCTATTGACTTTTTCTGCTTGCTTTTTCTTTTTTTTTATATTTTTTTATTTTTTTTGACACTTTTTTTTCGCAAGCTTTGTCTATTCACTACTTTTTCTTGCTTCAAGAATTAATTTTCTGATTTTTCAGATCACCAATAACATTTCTCTTTTTCTTTATTGTTTCAAGAGCCAACAATTTTAACATTCATAAACAACAAATTCAAAAATATGCACTATTCAAGCATTCATTCAGAAAATAAAAGGTATTGCCACCACATCAAAATAATTAAACTAATTTCAAGATAGAATTTGAAATTCATGTACTTCTAGTTCTTTTGCAATTAAAAACATTTTTCATTTAAGAAAGGTGATGGATTCATAGCTTTAAGACATAGACACTAGACACTAATGATCATGTAATAAAGACACAAACATAGACAAGACATAAAGCATAGGAAACAAAAAACAGAAAAATAAGAACAAGAAAATTAAAGAACGGGTCCACCTTAGTGATGGCGGCTAGTTCTTCCTCTTGAAGATCTTATGGAGTGCTTGAGCTCCTCTATGTCTCTTCCTTGCCTTTGTTGTTCCTCCCTCATGGATCTTTGGTCTTCTCTAATTTCATGGAGGAGGATGGAATGCTCTTGGTGCTCCATCCTTAGTTGTCCCATGTTGGAACTTAATTCTCCTAGGGAGGTGTTGATTTGCTCCCAATAGTTTTGTGGAGGAAAGTGTATCCCTTGAGGCATCTCAGGGATTTCATGATGAGGAATTTCCTCATGCTTTTGTTGAGGTCCATGAGTGCGCTCCTTTGTTTGCTCCATCCTTCTCTTAGTGATGGGTTTGTCCTCTTCAATGAGGATATCTTCCTCTATGAAAATTCCAGCTGAATTGCATAGGTGACAAATGAGATGAGGGAAGGCTAACCTTGCCAAAGTAGAGGACTTGTCTGCCACCTTGTAGAGTTCTAGGGATATGATCTCATGAACTTCTACTTCCTCTCCATTTATGATATTATGGATCATGATGGCCTGGTCTACAGTAACTTCAAACTGGTTGCTAGTAGGAATGATAGAGCGTTGGATGAACTCCAACCATCCCCTAGCCACAGGTTTGAGGTCAAGCCTTCTTAGTTGAACCGGCTTGCCTCTTGAATCTCTCTTCCATTGAGCGCCTTGATGCCACGGCATTTTGTCCAGTTTCACTAACCCTTTTCTTTACTGTTTTAGGGTAGTTTCATGCATTTTCTTAGGAAATAAGCAAGTTTTGGGTAGAATTTCACTTACATCTTGATTCAAGCAAACATTGTGAATTTTATATGATTTCATGAGAATTATGCATGAATTTAATGACAAACTCATAACTTGGATTAAAGCTTTGATGCACTTTCTTTGCTTGATTTCAGGACAAAGGAGGCAAGGAAAAGCCACGTTAGTAGCCACGTTAGTCTAACTAACGTGACCACTAACGTGGAATGGGAGCTAGCTTGCAACGTTAATGAGAAAAGTGATCGCCAATAACGTCTTCAAAGCAATCATAGCCCACGTTAAATACCACATTAACTACATTAACGTGGTAGTTAACGTGGAGGAAAAGAAAGCTCCAAGCGTTAGTGGTAAAAGTGAGTGCCACTAACACTCCAAAAAGGGCAATTGGCCATGTTAAGAGTCACGTTAACTCAGTTAACGTGAACTCTAACGTAGAAGAGAAAGATAATGCCAACGTTAGTGACACTCACCTTTGTCACTAACGTTGGACTAAGCCCATATTGGCTACGTTAAGAGCCACGTTAACTTAGTTAACATGAACTTTAACATGGAAGGAGCAAGGAATCGCCAACGTTAGTGACACTCACCTTTGTCACTAACGTTGGACTAAGCCACTATGAGCCACGTTAGTTGCCACGTTAATTACATTAACGTGGAAGCTAACATGGAGGAAAGGGATGATGAGCCAACGTTAGTGACACTCACCTTTGTCACTAATGTTGGAGATGGCAATCAACACCACGTTAGTGGTCATGTTAATGTAATTAATGTGAGGCACTAACGTGGGAAAGGGGCATTTTAGAGCATTAGTGAAAAAGGTAAGTGTCACTAACGCTCCCGAAGATTTGGTAAGCCTACGTTAAAGGTCACATTAACTATACTAACATGAACTCTAACATAGGGAGAAAGGGGTACTCTCAACGTTATTGGGAAAGGTAAACCCCAGTAACGTTTGCGAAGGGCCAAGAGGCAACGTTAGTGGTCACGTTTGTGCCACTAACGTTGAAGTTAACATGGACCATTTTGGGTTAGGAACGTTAGTGAAAAAGATGATTGTCACTAACGTTCTCGACCCCACATTTTCACTTAACATTAACACCACTAATGCCTTAAGCTAAAGTCCATGCCTACTGCAAACTTTCTCTGCAAGTGAAGCTGAGCCCACTAAAGATGATAACTGCTTCAACTCAAGATCAAAAGGCCCATATCCAAGACTTGAAGAGCCAACTAGAAGATCAGAAGAGTAGTATAAATAGGAGTAGTTTTGAACTAGAGAAGAAATTTTGGATTGGGAGAACTACTTTCTATATAATTTTACTTTCTCTGCAACTTCTAGTTTTACTTTCAGAATGCACTCTCCATCTTTGTTTTGCATTCCCAGAGCCATGAACAACTAAACCCCTTTCATTGGGTTAGGGAGCTCTGTTGTAATTTGATAGATCAACAATAGTTTTCATTATTCTTCTTCTTTCTTTTCTCTTGATTTTACTAGAAAGCTTTCAATCTTCATCCAATTGGGTAGTTATCTTGGAAAAGAAGCTATTCATACTTGGATGTCTTCAGAACCTTGGAAGAGGAATGAAGAGATCATGCTAGAAATGCTTTCTCATGTTGGACCAAATTGGGGTCTGGATGGATATAGTGACATATAATCCTACCAACACTTTGATTTGGAAATACATGTGGTATAATCAGTGACCATACTTCATCTCTTCTCATGAGCAATTGGACCAAAGAATTGGCTATTGATCAAGATTTGAGAGATTGAATTACCAAGGAATTGGAGTTTAATCACTTAAGATTGCCAAGGAGATCAATGAATGCATTGATTGAGGAAGAGATGAAAATGAACTTGATCCGGAGAATGCAACATCTCCTAAGCCCAATGAATCCCCCATTTTTGATCTTACCCATTCTCTTTAATTTCTGCAATTTACTTTCATGCTAAATTCCCCATTCCCCATTTAAGATTCTGCAATTTACTTTCCGTCATTTATGTTCAGCTCTTTATTCCCAGCATTTACATTTTCTGCTATTTACTTTCCGCCATTTAATTTCTTGCAACTTTCACATCAAATTCTGCTTAGCTTGACTAGAACATTCCTCTAATTAAAGTTGATTGACCAATCAATCCCTGTGGGATTCGACCTCACTCTATTGTGAGTTTTTACTTGACGACAATTCGGTATACTTACTGAGGGAAATTGTTGAGAGACAAGTTTCTGTGCATCAAGTTTATGGCGCCGTTGCCGGGGATTGATTTTGTATCAACAATGATTAAATTGGTGGATAACTAGATTGAGCATTTTTCTTTCTTTTGTTTGATTTACATTCATTTGAGTAATTTACTTTCAGTTTTAGTTATTTCCTTCCCTTTACCCTTTAGCCGTTTGTGGTGTTATCTACGCATTTTTTTTACTATTTAGTTCACTGACCCACTAACTGTTTGATATATTTCATCACTCACACTAATAGCATTTCTAACAAGAATACTCTCTGCATCTACCCCCTTCTTACTTTTTCCTTGTTGGTTGTATGACAGGTAGAAGAAGCGGGGCTTCAACTTCTTTTGATTCTGAACCTGAGAGAACCTTCCTTAGATTAAGTAGGGAAGCAAGAGGAAAGAGAGTAGCTGGTACGGAGGAAGAAGAGGAGTATTTTGAACCAGACATGGATGAGAATATGGAGAACCATCATGAAAAAGAGGCTCACAACCATGGCATAAAAGGCCCAGTGCATCATACTGGGCAAGAGAGAAGAGTTCTGGGATCTTACATCAATCCAAACCCATGAAACTGTGGAAGTAGCATCCAAAAGCCAACCATACATGCCAACAACTTTGAACTAAAGCCACAGCTCATCACCCTTGTTCAGAACAACTGTTCATTCGAAGGAAGTGTTTAAGAAGATCCCAATCAACATCTAACCACCTTCCTGAGCATATGTGACACTGTGAAGTCTAATGGTGTTCATCCTGATACCTACCGACTACTTCTATTCCCCTTCTCACTCAAGGACAAGGCATCTAAATGGCTGGAATCCTTTCCGAATGAGAGTTTAACAACCTGGGAAGATGTGGTGAACAAGTTCTTGGCGATATTTTATCCTCCTCAAAGAATCAACAGGTTGAGAGCTGAAGTTCAAACTTCCAGGCAACAAGATGGTGAGACTCTATATGAAGCATGGGAGAGGTTTAAGGATCTGACAAGAAGGTGCCCACCAGATATGTTGAATGAATGGGTGCATTTACACATTTTCTATGAAGGTCTTTCTTATGAATCAAAGAAGACAGTAGACAACTCATCCGGGAGATCTCTGAACAAGAAGAAGACCATTGAAGAAGCCATAGATGTCATTGAGACTGTAGCTGAGAATGACTACTTCTATGCTTCTGAAAAGGGCAACACTAGAGGAGTAATGGAGCTAAACAATGTGGATGAACTGCTAGCTCAAAACAAGATGATCACCAAGCAGCTGGCTGACCTTACCAAGAAGATGGAGAGGAGTCAAGTAGCAGTAATCACCACCTCAACAGCAGCTCAAGAAGGAGTGATCAGGAACAAGCCAACTACATTGGAAATCCACCTAGGCAGAACCATGACCCATACTCCAAGACTTACAATCCTGGTTGGAGGAACCACCCAAACTTTGGGTGGGGAAATCAACAAGACCAAGGCCAAGATCAGAGACGCCACAACCCCAACAACAATGCAGCTCACCAACATTCCACACAGAGATCATATCAGCACCCACTTAACAACACACCTCAACATCCATACCAAAGCCAAAATGGCCCTTCTCATCCCTCCAATCTCAACTCACCATCATCGGAAGAAAGACTATCAAGGATTGAGACTCTACTTGAAGGCATATGCAAAGAGATTCAAGATAACAAGGTTTTCAAAGAGGAGGTGCGAGCTAATCTCAAAAACCAGGGAGACACCATTTAGAGGCTGGAATTTCAAGTGGGACCTCTCTGAAAAGATTCCCAAACCTACTGATAGCTTCCCAAGTAACACAGAGAAGAACCCGAGAGGTGAAGCAAAGAAGGTCAGATGGGAAGATTGCAAGATGGTCACTATAAGTGATAAAGGGAATGAGGAAGAGCCGAACAAACTATTAGAACAACCTGGAGATACATCAATAGAGAAACAAGAAGAGGATCACCAAGAAACCAAAATTTCACAGAAGGAGCTGCTAAGACTCTATGCACCCTTTTCCCAAAAACTCAAGGGTAGTGTAAAAAAGAGAATATACTCAAGGTTTCTTGACATGTTTGCATCTCTCCATGTAAACATACCATTCATCAAGGCCCTCCAACAAATGCCCTCATACATTAAGTATATGAAGGAGCTGCTGACCAGGAAAAGCTCACTCAAAGGAGGGCAAACAATAGTGATGAATAAGGAGTGCAGTGCTCTCATTCAACCAGAGATGCCTACAAAAAGGAAGGACCCAGGGAGTTTTCACATCCCCTGTGCCATAGGAGAAACAATGTTTGACAAAGGACTCTGTGACCTAGGAGCAAGCATCAACAGAATGCCCTTATCCCTTATAAAGAAGCTGCAGATCAATGAGCTAATGCCCATAGACGTAGTCATCAGGCTAGCTGACAAAACTCAAAAACAAGCAGTAGGAGTGGTTGAAAACGTGTTGGTAAAGGTTGGGAACTACTTCCTTCCTACAGACTTTGTCATATTGGAAATGGAAGAGAGTCACCTTCACCCAATCATATTGGGAAGACCATTCCTAGCTACAGCCAGAGCGCTCATAGATGTTGAGCGAGGAGAGCTAATATTGAGGATACATGACGAACAACTCGCATTCAATGTCTTCAAACCCTCACAAGAAGCAGATCAGGAAAGCAAGGAACCAAGGAAAGAGCACGACAAAGCACTGGTGGAAGAAACAAGCATTGAATCACAGGGAATCCCTTTGGTTGATGAACAAGATAATCAGCAGTTGTCACAGCTCAAGGAAAATCAGGAGGAACCTAAACCACCAGAGTCATATGAGACCAGCAACAACATTTCCTTGAAAGAAGAGGCCACAAAGAGTAGGGCAACATCAAAAGGAACAAAGAAGAAGGCACCAAGGGGATGGAGGAACAAGAAGATCCCTACAGAGGATTTCTCTCCAGGGAATAAAGTGATCTCAACTTACTTCCTAGATATCCCACCTCATCTCCCCACCATCCCATCTCAGCTACCTAAGGTTTTCACCATCAACAAAGTTCTCTCCCTAGAGCATGTAGAGATCCTTGATGAAGCCAATGTATATAGGTTTACTGTAAGAGGGGAAGATCTGAAGCATTACCAACCACCCTGACAAAGGGCAGAACATCAAGCTAGTGACGCTAAAGAAGCGCTTCATGGGAGGCAACCCATGTTTTATATGCTTTTAAAAGTAGTTAATAATGTAAGGGTCATGAAGTCCAAATCAACTCTGACATATACTTGAATTAATCCTTTTATGCAACATATAGTGAAAAATAAGTTTGGTGTTCAAGGCACACTAAGAGAACATGAATGCAATTCATATCATGTCACTCTTATAACCTTGAACAATTCCTTTTACTCCACATGGCCAAAAACTAAGTTTGGTGTCACCAATGTTGCATACATGGACAATCAATTAATCAGTTGGTTTGTACTTATGAATAGCACTTAGTCAGTTAACAATAAAAAAAATTTTAAAATGTAGTTACTCTTTCTTTTCTTTTAAATTTTGGCACCACTTTCCAAAAATTCATTAATCACATCCCTTTATTTGTAGGAGAATTGATGGGACAATTGAAGAAGGAGGATTCGGCCACTACAAAAGGAGAAGTACTATACACGTGTTTTCAAGGGGGATGCATTGGGAAATGTTGCCATGCAACATTGGAAGAGTGACACACTTGGAAATCGAACCAACCCCCCTTCATAAAGTTGATGATCCTTGTGCTCATCCCATGCTAAACCCCATCTGTTCATCACACAACCACTCCATCAATCCACACCTTTCATTCACTCACCATCTCCCTATATAAAGTGGTTCCTAGTCCGTACTCCCTTTCACATTCCAATTTCCATCCTCTACACTTCCCACTTTCAACACTCAACTCTTCTTACCCCATCAGAAACACTCTCACTCACACCCTTCATTACACCCCATCTTAACCAGCCGAAGCCAATTATCCACACCCTTTACACCTTCACATATCAACAAATACTTATGGCATCATCAAGCTCTAAGAGAAGAAACGGGAAGGAGCCTATGGAGCAACGCCCTTTTGATGAGAAAAAATTCAAAACCTTTTACCATGCACTACAATATGGATGGATGGTTGATAAGGAGATCATATATGAGCTAGGCTTTCAAGTCAGAAAAACTGAGTGCCCCGAAATCACAGAGAAGGTGGAGAAGAGAAGATGGGAGCTCCTTACTGATCCAGTCATAAAAGTAAATGCAACTCTTGTAAGAGAGTTTTATGCAAATGCAGTCAGGTATGATAAGGCAAATGACTCCTATATAAGCTTCGTGAGAGGGGTAACCGTGGACTTCAGCCCCATGAGCATCATGAGGGCATTAATGCTACGAGCCATACCCTTTGCAGAAGAAAGCTATAACTCCAGAATAGATGGCAGCCCCAATCATGACCAGATTGTAAAGATATATGTGTGCAAGAAGCTGATTGGGTATGAGATCCTCAGGGGAAACCCAAGTTCATCAAGAGAGGGGACCTCACCCCTGAGGCAAAGGGGTGGTTTGAAATTGTAAGGAGATCCATCCTTCCTGCCGGGAATAACTTTGAGGTGAATCTTAAGAGAGCAACAATGGTGCAATGTATACTTAAAGGGGGAGAGATCAAGGTCCATGAACTTATAGCTCAAGGTATTAGGAAGATGGATAAAAAGAGCGATTCTGGAGGAAGGTTAGGCTACCCAAGCACTATTTTTCGTCTGTGTGACAGGGCTGGGGTGGTGTTCGAAGATGAGGACCCCGAGTGAATAAAAGTGGGCATCCCAATTACTGTCCGACGGATGCATGCGGTTGCATCTCCCCTACCTCAACGAAAGCCAAGAAAGAGGCCAGCCTATCAAGTAGTAGAAGGACAAAACTTAGAGGAGCAAGCCCCTTTAGACATGCACCAGCTACAGGGAGCCATTGATGGCTTATCTAGACAATACTTGGAAAATCAAGGGGCACAGAAAGAGTTACAACTACAGTTGGTAAGCCGTCAAGAAGAATTACTTTCTGGATGGATGAATCAACAGAGGGAATGGCAAAAGCAATTGATGGAGCAGCAACTGGAACAAGGGAAACATTGGGGTAAATCCTTCCACAGGATAGAGCAAAGGCAAGATCAACAACAAGAAGCCATCCAAAAGCTAATCAACATCCAAGCACATCAAGGTGCACACATACTTGAAATGCATCGGAAACAACTGGAACAGGCAGAACTCTTTGACGAATAAAGAGCGTTTGCATAAAGAGTTTACATGAATGAGACTGAACATCATGTAAACACTCAAGCCAGGCTCGGGTACTTAGTTGGACAACTGCTTGTACTGCACCTGGGAATCACAAGATATGAAGAAGTAAATGATGAATTAGCGCGAGAGGAAAGAGAGAGGGTAGAAAAGAGTCATGAATCAGTAAGGAAGGCACTTGAGGAGTGGAAGAAAGCCAGACTAGCACGGATATGAGGAAACACAAGTGGACACAAAGAGGACAAACAAGAGGGAGAGCATGAGCACCCCCATGAGTAAAAGGTGGTGGAGTTCCCTCTTTGTTCCATCTTTTTCAAAGCTTTAAATAAGGAAAATCATATATGAAATAGAACATGTTTCCATGGTAGTTTAGGATTTTAAATTCTGCCTTTAAGTTGTCATTGCTTAGGTCTATGCTTGCTAGTCTAATGTCACTGCTGCATCTTTGATGTGCGGAAAACGATCCGACACAAAACTCACCGGCAAGTGCACCGGGTCGCATCAAGTAATAATAACTCACATGAGTGAGGTCGATCCCACAGGGATTGAAGGATTGAGCAATTTTAGTTTAGTGATTGATTTAGTCAAGCGAATCAAGTGTTGAGTTGAGTGAAGTATGATTTCAGAAACTAAATTGCTTGAAATGTAAAGGGGAGTGGGTGAATTGCAAGAAATTAAAGAGAACAGAAAATAAAAGTGCTGAATCTTAAAGAACAAGAAATTAAATTGCAGAAACTTAGATTGCAAGAAATATAAATGACTGAATCTTAAGGTGCAAGAAATGTAAATGGCTTGAATTGTAAATGGGTTAGGGATGTGGAATTGCAGAAATTAAACACAGGAAAGTAAATTGCAACAAGCAGGGAAGTAAAGGATGAATTTAATTGCAGTAGATCTCAAATAGAAAATGTAAATTGCTTGAAGAAGCGTTCAACAGAGAAACTTAAAATAGAATCTCCAGATCTCAGGACCCAAGAGACTAGATAACCAAGTCTAGATCTCAATGCCTTCCTAGATCCAATTTCAGAATTTAATTGCAAGAAAAGTAAAGATGAAGCAGTAGAAGAAAAGGATTCAAATATTGATTTCTCAAAGGAATGCAGTAAAGAAAACAAAGAGATCTTAAGGTAAGATTGAGACAGAATTTCCTCAATTCTTCAACACCCAAGACTCAAGACAATTGTAAGATGAAATTGAAAACAAGAAAACTAAGAGGAAGAGAATTCAATTTTCCTTCCCCGAGACTCAGAATCTCCAAATAGCTCAAAACCCAAAAGCTCTCAACTGCAAGTATTAAAAAATTCTAAAAAGGAAGCTCTCCAAAAAACTTCAAATCCTAAGCTATTTATACACTTTCTTCAAATGATCATTAAGCCTTGAATTGGGCCTTTAGCCTTGATGGAATTGGGTTGATAGTAGCCTTTGTTGATTGCTCTTGGTGTTGGGAGGAAATCCATTAGTGAACCAGGCCATGATCCATTCATGTTTGAGCCAACGTTTGAGGCAAACGTTGACTCAAACGTTACTTGAGTGAGGCATTATGCAGCTAGGCCGTGTGCTGTCTTCCACGTTTGGCTCAACGTTTGAGGTCAAACGTGAGCTCAAACGTGGACCTCCCTTTTTGTATGCTTCTTGGGGGGCTACTTTGTCCTCTTGTCGCGTTGCCAATTTTGTGCCCAATAGAAACTATTATATATGGTTGGAAAGCTCTGAATGTCAGCTTTCTAACCCACTTGGTATAACCTCAATTGGACATCTACAACTCAAGTTATTCTTGTTGGAAGTATGCCCCTTCATGCTGTTTGGCGCCAACGTTTGACCTCACGTTTGAGGCAAATGTTGGCTCAAACGTTGCTGCCTCCAGGGATACCATTTCTCTTCTCTTTGGCGCCAATGTTTGAGCTCACGTTTGAGGCAAACATTGGCGCAAACGTTGCCTTCCCAAGAGCTTCAATTCTCTTCTCTTTTGGCGCCAACGTTTGACCTCACGTTTGAGGCAAACGTTGGCGCAAACGTTGCCTTCCCAGGAGCTTCATCTTCAGCCAACGTTTGACCTCAACATTTGAGGAAAACGTTGGCGCAAACGTTGGTTTTTCCCCAGGGTGTTCTTCAACTGCTACTCACGTTTGAGTTGATGTTTGAGGCAAACGTTAGCTCAAACGTGAATTCCATTTTCTCAAACCCATTCTTGCAACCTTCTTCCATAATGTTGGCACACCTTTTGTTTCCTTTCTTCACCTACAAGTAATCAAAACAACCAATCAAAGTATCACAAAATTCACAAGGTTTATAAATCAATTAATTGTCAACTAAAGTTAGCTTGAACCTCATGATTTTGTATCAATTAAAAGGTGGTTGATTGATTTAAGGAAACCATGCAATTCCAATTCAAATGGCTAATTTATAATGCAAGAAAGTGCATAAAACTAAATGAAAACAAGAGAAAAAGACTAGTGAAACTAGGCTAAGATGACTTGTCATCACAACACCAAACTTAAAGCTTGCTTGTCCCCAAGCAAAAATAGAATTATGCTCAATGTTCTTTTAATTAAGACGGATTGAAGAACAACTTGTAAAGTCCTGTGAGTGAAGTGATTAAGTAACAGTGGGGTGAACTCTAAATTATATGCTCATACAAGGGCTTCAGTGCTTACTAGTCCTCACATATTGGGAGTCTTAGGTCTTAGAATTTTCATCCAAATGGTATCATGGAGATCTCTTTATATGTAGTCACCTTGAAGCAGCTTATAGTTTCTGTGCTTTGGCCTTGACTCTAAGTGTCATGTCTCAAAGCGGCTCTTTAGATAAGCTTTCAATCAATACTCCTAAACCAGTTGGTTTTAAGGTATTATGTGTTGAAGCACCCCTAGGGATTTACTTGCTCAAGCCTCTTTCTTTGACACAACTCAACCACAAGCATTTTACTAGGCTAACAACTCTTTGAGTCATTGTTTCTTCTTTCTTTTCTGCCTAGTAATTGATGCTCAGAGCCTTGGGCCATGTTCTTTTTGTCTTTGTATTTTCTTTTCTTTCTTTTGTTTTGTTTGCTGCTTCTTGGATCAATAGATTTTTGGGAATCTCCACAATACTTCTTTGAACTTCATGTCCTGCCTATGAGCTCTCATGCAAGTTTTCACAAGCATGCAACCTCAATACATATTCATACAACTAGAACCACCACTTCTCCTAATCTTTTGCTTGCCTCAAAATTGTTTAATTCCTCAATCCTTCTTTTCAAAGAACTTTCATGTGATGCAATTTTTGAACATTGAGTGCAAACAAGTTTTGAAGAGAAAAATGTTGTGAATGATTAAGCATCTTGCTTATTGAATTATAGAAAAACTATATTATGCAGGCAGGCAGGGGTATTATGTAACTTTCAATTTAGCAGCATCTGATACAAAATAATCACTGAACAATACAACCTTTTTGGAGTTCGCTTGCTTTCCTTCTTCTCATCATCATTAGTGCTGACCTTCCCGTTCATCTTTCATTTCTTTGGTTGATGATGCTTAATCTTCCCAAAAGTTTGTATGGTACTCTGCAGTGATATTGAAAGTTGCTTGTTCCCCAAGCACTTGAAAAATGGTTAGCATGCATGATTTATTTGTGGGCCTTTGTACTTACTTTGGTGTGGGAAC
>NC_029789.2:76566234-76569494 GCF_000816755.2 Arachis ipaensis | reverse complement strand
ACTATCGAGATTGACAGCACCACAAGTTCTCAGAAAATTGGATAGGTGCTGTTTAGGATTCTCCAGTGGAGTTCCACCATAGGAACAATTGTTCTCTATTAGTGTAATGAGTTGTGGCTTCATGTTGTGGTGTTCTTCTTTCTCAGAAACTCCTTCTTCAATGACATCCTTCCCTCTGGCTGCTCTTCTTCCCTGTGACATATAAATCAACAACGGAACACACAGTGATTCTCTTGAAAATTAAGTGTAGTCAGTTGAGACAAAACATCAAACAGTTAGTGGGTTAGTCAAAAATTAGAGAAACAGAAAATAAAAATGCTAGATCTAGGTCACCACCTCACTTAATCATTGTCAATCTAATCAATCCCCAGCAACGGCGCCAAAAACTTGATGTGCGGAAAACGATCCGACACAAAATTCACCGGCAAGTACACCGGGTCGCATCAAGTAATAATAACTCACATGAGTGAGGTCGATCCCACAGGGATTGAAGGATTGAGCAATTTTAGTTTAGTGATTGATTTAGTCAAGCGAATCAAGTGTTGAGTTGAGTGAAGTATGATTTCAGAAACTAAATTGCTTGAAATGTAAAGGGGAGTGGGTGAATTGCATGAAATTAAAGAGAACAGAAAATAAAAGTGCTGAATCTTAAAGAACAAGAAATTAAATTGCAGAAACTTAGATTGCAAGAAATGTAAATGACTGAATCTTAAGGTGCAAGAAATGTAAATGGCTTGAATTGTAAATGGGTTAGGGATGTGGAATTGCAGAAATTAAACACAGGAAAGTAAATTGCAACAAGCAGGGAAGTAAAGGATAAATTTAATTGCAGTAGATCTCAAACAGAAAATGTAAATTGCTTGAAGAAGCGTTCAACAGAGAAACTTAAAATAGAATCTCTAGATCTCAGGACCCAAGAGACTAGATAACCAAGTCTAGATCTCAATGCCTTCCTATATCCAATTTCAGAATTTAATTGCAAGAAAAGTAAAGATGAAGCAGTAGAAGAAAAGGATTCAAATATTGATTTCTCAAAGGAATGCAGTAAAGAAAACAGAGAGATCTTAAGGTGAGATTGAGACAGAATTTCCTCAATTCTTCAACACCCAAGACTCAAGACAATTGTAAGATGAAATTGAAAACAAGAAAACTAAGAAGAAGAGAATTCAATTTTCCTTCCCCGAGACTCAGAATCTCCAAATAGCTCAAAACCCAAAAGCTCTCAACTGCAAGTATTAAAAAATTCTAAAAAGGAAGCTTTCCAAAAAACTTCAAATCCTAAGCTATTTATACACTTTCTTCAAATGATCATTAAGCCTTGAATTGGGCCTTTAGCCTTGATGGAATTGGGTTGATAGTAGCCTCTGTTGATTGCTCTTGGTGTTGGGAGGAAATCCATTAGTGAACCAGGCCATGATCCATTGCCTTCCCAGGAGCTTCAATTCTCTTCTCTTTTGGCGCCAACGTTTGACCTCACGTTTGAGGCAAACGTTGGCGCAAACATTGCCTTCCCAGGAGCTTCATCTTCAGCCAACGTTTGACCTCAACGTTTGAGGCAAACATTGGCGCAAACGTTGGCTTTTCCCCAGGGTGTTCTTCAACTGCTACTCACGTTTGAGTTGACGTTTGAGGCAAACGTTAGCTCAAACGTGAATTCCATTTTCTCAAACCCATTCTTGCAGCCTTCTTCCATAATGTTGGCACACCTTTTGTTTCCTTTCTTCACCTACAAGTAATCAAAACAACCAATCAAAGTATCACAAAATTCACAAGGTTTATAAATCAATTAATTATCAACTAAAGTTAGCTTGAACCTCATGATTTTGTATCAAGTAAAAGGTGGTTGATTGATTTAAGGAAACCATGCAATTCCAATTCAAATGGCTAATTTATAATGCAAGAAAGTGCATAAAACTAAATGAAAACAAGAGAAAAAGACTAGTGAAACTAAGATAAGATGACTTGTCATCAATCTTTACCTTGCTTACTTGTATGCTTATCCTTTTGAATCAAATAAAAAGAGAATGTATGCTATGAAAGGCCAGAGTGAGGTTCATATTGTGGAGTAAGTTCCTAAGTTTATGGTGTGGTAATAGATTAGCTATGTTGGTTCACCAACAAGGTAGAAAGGCAACTATCTGTCCTGAAGTCGTATGCTTGAAACACACCCCATGAGACTAGCTAAATAACAAGATCCTAATAAGAAAAAGGAAAAGAACAATAAGAGTTGAAAAAGAAAAAAAGTAATAAGAAATAAGGCTAGGCACCAAGGGCTTAAATCTTAAGGGATGTGTCTGTGGTGCTATTGTACCAAGGATCTGCTTGGATGAATAAGTTCTTAGGAGTGCTTCATCACTTGGTAACTTGGGTTAACTAACCCGGGATTATCAACTGAAAATCCACTATCAAGAGCAACCTTGCTACAGAATATTTAGTAACCCAAAGAGGTGCTGGACACCAAGGCCTCAAGGAAAGAAAATAACAAACCATGAGCCTGTGGTGTGCATGTATAGGGGAGAGAGACTTGAGGGAGTAAGTCCTTAGGGGTGTTTCAACACCTAGCACCTTGAACCAACTGGTTTGGGAGTGTTGGCTGAAAGCTTATTTTAAAGAGTCGCCCCTCACAGAACACTTAGCCTAAGGATGCAATGAACCTTGAAAAAACAAAGGGGTCAATAAATTAAAGTCTCAAAGGGTACAATCAAGTGAGTATTCCAGGGCATGATAAAGGTCTGAAAGCCAGTAAAGGAATGAACCTAAATTGCTATGCATGAAACCCCATAAAACAAAGGACATGACTTCCACAATAATGATTCATCCCTCATTTCATTTCATTCATCATTCTCATGTTTCAGTACTTGCTTAGGGACAAGCAAGCTTTAAGTTTGGTGTTGTGATGCCAGGGCATTTTGGCCAGTTTCACTGACCCTTCTCTTTACTGTTTTAGGGTAGTTTCATGCATTTTCTTAGGAAATAAGCAAGTTTTGGGTAGAATTTCACTTACATCTTGATTCAAGCAAACATTGTGAATTTTATATGATTTCATGAGAATTATGCATGAATTTAATCACAAATTGGATGATGCATGACTCATAACTTGGATTAGAGCTTTGATGCACTTTCTTTGCTTGATTTCAGGACAAAGGAGGCAAGGAAAAGCCACGTTAGTAGCCACGTTAGTCTAACTAACGTGACCACTAACGTGGAATGGGAAAAGTGATCGCCAATAACCTCTTCGAAGCCATCATAGCCCACGTTAA
>NC_029789.2:76564685-76566215 GCF_000816755.2 Arachis ipaensis | reverse complement strand
CCACGTTAATTACATTAACGTGCAAGCTAACGTGGAGGAAAGGGATGATGAGCCAACGTTAGTGACACTCACCTTTGTCACTAACGTTGGAGATGGCAATCAACACCACGTTAGTGGTCACGTTAATGTAATTAACATGAGGCACTAACGTGGGAAAGGGGTTTTTTTGGAGCGTTAGTGAAAAAGGTAGGTGTCACTAACGCTCTCGAAGATTTGGCAAGCCTACGTTAAAGGTCACGTTAACTATACTAACGTGAACTCTAACGTAGGGAGAAAGGGGTACTCTTAACGTTATTGGGAAAGGTAAACCCCAGTAACGTTTACAAAGGGCCAAGAGGCAACATTAGTGGTCACGTTAGTGCCACTAACGTTGAAGTTAACGTGGACCATTTTGGGTTAGGAACGTTAGTGAAAAAGGTGATTGTCACTAACGTTCTCGACCCCACATTTTCACTTAACGTTAACACCACTAACGCCCGAAGCTAAAGTCCATGCCTACTGCACGCTTTCTCTGCAAGTGAAGCTGAGCCCACTAAAGATGATAACTGCTTTAACTCAAGATCAAAAGGCCCATATCCAAGAGTTGAAGAGCCAACTAGAAGATCAGAAGATTAGTATAAATAGGAGTAGTTTTGAACTAGAGAAGAACTTTTGGATTGGGAGAACTACCCTGTGTATAATTTTACTTTCTCTGCAACTTTTAGTTTTACTTTCAGAATGCACTCTCCATCTTTGTTTTCCATTCCCAGAGCCATGAACAACTAAACCCCTTTCATTGGGTTAAGGAGCTCTGTTGTAATTTGATGGATCAATAATAGTTTTCATTATTCTTCTTCTTTCTTTTCTCTTGATTTTACTTGAAAGCTTTCAATCTTCATCCAATTGGGTAGTTATCTTGGAAAAGAAGCTATTCATACTTGGATCTCTTCAGAACCTTGGAAGAGGAATGAAGAGATCATGCTAGAAATTCTTTCTCATGTTAGACCAAATTAGGGTCTGGATGGATATAGTGACATATAATCCTACTAACACTTTGATTTGGAAATACATGTAGTATAATCAGTGACCATACTTCATCTCTTCTCATGAGCAATTGGACCAAGGAATTGGCTATTGATCAAGATTTGAGAGATTGAATTACCAAGGAATTAGAATTCAATCACTTAAGATTGCCAAGGAAATCTTTCTTTAAAACCAATAACTTCATAATTTAGTCTTCTGTTTGAGTTTAGTTTCATATTTTAAGTTTGGTGTCAATTGCATGTTATTATTTTTCTTTCAATTTTCGAATTATTAGTATCCAAAATATAAAAATTTTTAAGTTTGGTGTCCTTTGTGCTTCTATTTTATTAAAAATTTCTAAAATTTGTTCTTGGTGTTCATCTTGATCTTCAAAGTGTTCTTCGTGTTCATCTTTACTTCACAGTTTTATTGTTTGTTTTCTCTATTTCGATCTAAAAAATTCTAAGTTTGGTGTCATTTTATTGTTTTTCTCTTTCCTCATTAAATTCAAAAATATCTTTTCTCTTC
>NC_029789.2:76455685-76560956 GCF_000816755.2 Arachis ipaensis | reverse complement strand
TTACAAATTGCTGACACAGTACGTGATAAAGAAGTGGATCAGGATGTCTACAGATTATTACTGTTTTCATTTGCTGTAAAAGATCAAGCTAAGAGGTGGTTAAATAACCAACCCACAGCGAGCATAAGAACATGGAAACAGTTATCAGACAAATTTCTGAATTAATATTACCCTCCAAAACGGATGACACAGCTAAGGCTAGACATCCAAGGCTTTAAACAAGAGGGTAATGAATCTCTTTACAATGCCTGGGAGAGATACAGAGGGATGCTAAGGAAATGCCCCTCTGAAATGTTTTCAGAGTGGGTACAGTTAGACATTTTTTACTATGGGCTTATAGAAAAAGCTCAAATATCTCTAGATCACTTAGCTGGTGGATTTATACACATGAGAAAGACAATTGAAGAGGCTCAAGAACTCATTGATACAGTTGCTAGAAATTAGCATCTGTACTTAAGCAGTGAGTCCTCCCTGAAAGAAAAGGCTAAAGCAGTATCCGCTGAACTTAGTCCTCAAGAACAACTTGCTGAACTCAATCAGCAGTTGCTTATTCTAACAAAACAATTCACAGAATTCAAGGAGATGCTCCAAGACACTAAAATTGCTAATCAAAATGTGGAAGCACAATTGGATCAGACAAGACAGCAGCTATCTAGACAGATAACAAAAGAATGCTAAGCTGTTAAATTAATGAGTGGGAAGACATTATATGTTTCAACTCAAGGCAGCAGGAAGCCAAGAAAGGAACAACTGACAGAGGATGAGCAGACCACTACCCAAAATCCCTCTGGGGACAGTAAGAGCCCAGAGAGGAATGATTCTGGCGTTCAAACGCCAGAAAAGGGTAAGAATCTAGCGTTAAACGCCCATCTATCTCCCTATCCTGGTGTTCAAATGCCACTGAGGGATCAGACACCTACAAGTGCTGATAATAACTCCCTCAAGAAGGCTTCTCAACCTGCCTCTGTAGGAAATAAACTTGCAGCAACTAAGGTTGAAGAATATAAAGCCAAGATGCCTTATCCTCAGAAGCTCCGCCAAACGGAACAGGATAAACAATTTTCCTGCTTTGCAAACTATCTCAGGACTCTTGAAATAAAGATTCCATTTGCAGAGGTGATGAGCGGATAATTTATACGCTTTTTGGCATTATTTTTACATAGTTTTTAGTATGATTTAGTTAGTTTTTAGTATATTTTTATTAGTTTTTAAATAAAAATTACATTTCTGGACTTTACTATGAGTTTGTGTGTTTTTCTATGATTTCAGGTATTTTCTGGCTGAAATTGAGGGACTTGAGCAAAAATCTGATTCAGGGGCTGAAGAAGGACTGCAGATGCTATTGGATTTTGACCTCTCTGCACTCGAAATAGATTTTCTGGAGCTACATACACCCAATAGGCGCGCTCTAAATTGCGTTGAAAAGTAGATATCCAGAGCTTTCCAGAAATATATAATAGTCCATACTTTGCACGAGTTTAGACGATGCAAACTGGCGTTTAACGCCAGCTTTCTGCCCATTCTGGCGTTAAACGCCAGAAACAAGTTGCAAAGCAGAGTTAAACGCCAGAAACAAGTTACAAACTGGCATTCAACTCCAAGGAAGACCTCTACACACAAAAAACTCAATGCTCATCCCAAGCACACATCAAGTGGGCCCGAAAGTAGATTTCTACATCATTTACTTATCTTATGTAACCCTAGCTACTAGTTTAGTATAAAAACTACTTTTAGTGATTTATTTTACATCTTTTGATCATCCTTGATCAGGGATCGGTCTTTTTCCCTATTTTCGAATTCATATGCCATTTGGGGAGGCTGGCCATTTGGCCATGCCTAGACCTTGTTCTTATGTATTTTCAACGGTAGAGTTTCTACACACCATATATTATGGTGTAGAGTTCTGCTGTTCCTCATGAATTAATGCAAAGTACTATTGTTTTTCCATTCAACTCAAGCCTATTTCTTCTCTAAGATATTCATTTGCACACAAGAACATGATGAATGTGATTATTATGTGACGCTCATCACCATTCTCACTTATGAACGCATGCCTGACAAACACTTTCGTTCTACATGAAAGCAAGCTTGAATGCATATCTCTTAGCCTCCTGATTTACGATCAGAGTTTTCGTGGTATAGGCTAGAATTATTGGCGGCCATTCTTGAGATCCGGAAAGTCTAAACCTTGTCTGTGGTATTCTGAGTAGGATTTGGGAAGGGATGGCTGTGACGAGCTTCAAACTCGTGAGTGCTAGGCGTAGTGACAGACGCAAAAGGATCATTGTATCCTATTCCAGCATGATCGAGAACCGACAGATGATTAGCCATGCGATGACAGTGCATTTGGACCATTTTTACTGAGAGGACGGGATGTAGCCATTGACAACGGTGATGCCCAACATACAACTTGCCATGGAAAGGAGTATGAGTGATTGGATGAAAGCAGTAGGAAAGCAGAGGTTCAGAAGGAACAAAAGCATCTCCATACGCTTATCTGAAATTCTCACCAATGAATTGCATAAGTATCTCTATCCCATTTTATATTTTAATTATATTTTAACTATCAATTCACCATAACCATTTGAATCTGCCTGACTGAGATTTGTAAGATGACCATAGCTTGCTTCCAGCCGACAATCTCCGTGGGATCGACCCTTACTCACGTAAGGTTTATTACTTGGACGACCCAGTGCACTTGCTGGTTAGTTGTGCGAAGTTGTGAAAAAGAACTAAGATTATGAATGTGCATATTAAGTTTTTGGCACCGTTACCAAGGAATGAACAATCACGATTTCGTGCACCAAGTTTTTGGCGCCGTTGCCGGGGATTGTTCGAGTTTGGATAATTGACGGTTCATCTTGTTGCTCAGATTAGGTAATTTTACTTTAATTTTAAGCTTTTTGTTTTTGTTTTTATTTTTGAAAAAAAACTTAAAAAAAAAATTATTCTATGGCTTCAGAATTTCTAAGAATGAATTCTAGAGTTTCATGATGATCTGTTGAAGTCTGGCTGGCTGTGAAGCCATGTCTAATCTTTTGGACCGAGGTTTCAACTCATCATCACAAGAGCTTTTTTTATTCTCATTAATTTAGCTGTTGTATGCCTGATTTGTATCTTAAAGCTTGGCTGGCCATTGGCCATGTCTAGTGTTTTAGACCGGAGCTTTCACTGAAAGCTTGGCTGGCTAGTAAGCCATGTCTAATTCCTCGACCGGAGCTTTAGACTAACATTAAATGATTCCTGGAATTCTCATTAGAAATTTTGAAATCCTTATTTTTCTTTTTCAAATTAATTTTCAAAAAAAAAATAAAAAAAATTATAATAAAATCATAAAAACCAAAAATTTGATGTTTCTTGTTTGAGTCTAGTGTCAATTTTTAAGTTTGGTGTCAATTGCATTCTTTTATTTTTCTTAAAAATTTTCGAAAAATTCATGCATAATGTCCTTCATGATCTTGAAGTGTTTCTTGATGATATTCTTTATTTGATCTTTGCATTTTCTTGTTTTGTGTCTTTTCTTGTTTTTCATATGCATTTTCAATTTGTTAGTGTCTAATTATTGAAAATTTCTATGTTTGGTATCTTGCATGTTTTTCTTTTATTAAAAATTTTCAAAAATAAGTCTTGATGTTCATCTTAATCTTGAAAGTGTTCTTGGTGTTCATCTTGACATTCAAAGTGTTCTTGCATGCATTAGTTGTTTTGATTCATAATTTTTATGTTTTGTTCCAATTTGGTGTTTTTCTCGTTCTTCATTAAAAATTCAAAAATCAAAAAAATATCTTTCCCTTATTCTTCTCGTAAAATTCGAATATTTGAGTTGACTTTTTCAAAATTTTTAAAATCTAGTTGTTTTTTATTAGTCAAGTCAAATTTTCAATTTAAAAATTCTATCTTTTTCAAACCTTTTCAAAAATTAAATCTTTCTCATTTTTTTTCATATTTTCGAAAACTTTTTAAAATAATTTTCAAAATCTTTTTTTTTTAATTTTATTTTATAATTTCAAAATCTTTACTAACAATTAATGTGATTGATTCAAAAATTTTAAAGTTTGTTGCTTGCCAATTAAGAAAGGTTCCATCTTTAAATTTTAGAATCATATCTTTTAGTTTCTTGTTAGTCAAGTAATCAATTTCAATTTTCAAAATCAAATCTTTTTAATTTCCAATTCAAATCCTTCTCAAAATGATTTTCAATCATATTCTAATTTAATTTAGTTTTATTTTTCTTTTTAAATTTTGAATTATAACTAATAGTCAAAATAAAAACAAAAATATTTTTATTTCATTTTATTTAATTTTCGAATTCTTCCCACCTCATATCTTTCTATTTATTTATTTATCTACTAACACCCCTCTTCCATTCAAAAATTCAAACCCATTCTTCTCCTCTGTGTTCCAGTTCTTCTCTTCTCCTTCTTCTATTCTTCTCTTCCTCTATTCACATAAAGGAATCTCTATACTGTGACATAGAGAATTCTTCTTCTTTTTTGTTCTCTTCTCTTTCATATGAGTAGGAACAGGGATAAAGACATTCTTATTGAAGCTGATCTTGAACCTGAAAGGACCCTTAAGAGGAAACTAAGAGAAGCTAAAGCACAACCCTCTAGAGAGGACCTGACAGAAATTTTTGAAAAAGAAGGAGACATGGCCGAACCTAATAACAATGGTGGAGATGCAAGGAAGATGCTTGGTAACTTTATTGCACCTTCTTCTAACTTCTATGGAAGAAGCATCTCACTTCCTGCAATTGGAGCAAACAATTTTGAGCTTAAACCTCAATTGGTTTCTCTAATGCAACAGAATTGCAAGTTTCATGGACTTTCAATGGAAGATCCTCATCAGTTTTTAGCTGAATTCCTACAAATCTGTGACACTGTCAAGACCAATGGGGTTGATCCCGAGGTCTACAGGCTTATGCTTTTCCCTTTTGCTGTAAGAGATAGAGCTAGAACATGGTTGGATTCACAACTTAAGGATAGCCTGAACTCTTGGGATAAGCTGGTCAGTGCTTTCCTGGCCAAATTCTTTCCACCTCAAAAGATGAGCAAGCTTAGAGTGGAAATCCAAACCTTCAGATAGAAGGAAGGAGAATCCCTCCATGAAGCTTGGGAAAGATATAAGCAATTGATCAAAAGGTGTCCTATTGACATGCTTCCAGAATGGAGCATCATAAGTATATTCTATGATGGTCTGTCTAAGTTGTCAAAAATGTCATTGGACCATTCTGCAGGAGGATCTCTTCACGTGAAAACCCTTGCAGAAGCTCGGGAACTCATTGAAATGGTTGCAAATAACCAGTTCATGTACACGTCTAAGAGGAATCCTGTGAACAATGGGATGCCTCAGAAGAAGGGAGTTCTTGAAATTGATACTCTGAATGCCATATTGGCTCAGAACAAAATATTGACTCAGCAAGTCAATATGATTTCTCAGAGTCTGAATGGATTGCAAGCTGCATCCAACAGTACTAAAGAGGCATCTTCTGAAGAAGAAGCTTATGATCTTGAGAACCCTGCAATAGCAGAGGTGAATTACATGGGAAAACCCTATGGAAACACCTATAATCCTTCATGAAAAAATCATCCTAATCTCTAATGGAAGGATCAACAAAAGCCTCAACAAGGCTTCAATAATAATGGTGGAAGAAATAGGTTTAGCAATAGTAAGCCTTTTTCCATCATCTTCTCAGCAACAGATAGAGAATTCTGAACAGAGCCATTCTGGCCTGGCAACCATAGTCTCTGATCTATCTAAAACCACACTAAGTTTTATGAATAAAACAAGGTCCTCCATTAGAAATTTGGAGGCACAGGTGGGTTAGCTGAGTAAGAAGATTACTGAAACTCCTCCCAGTACTCTCCCAAGCAATACAGAAGAAAATCCCAAGAGAGAGTACAAGGCCATAACCTTACTTGGTGTGGCCGAATGCCCAGAGGAGGAGGAGGACGTGAATCCCAGTGAGGAAGACCTCTTGGGACGTCCTCTAGACAGAAAGGAGTTCCCTTTTGAGGAACCAAAGGAATCTGAGGCTCATACAGAGACCCTAGAGATTCCATTGGACCTCCTTCTGCCATTTATGAGCTCTGATGAATATTCTTACTCTGAAGAGGATGAAGACACCATTGCAGAGCAAGTTGCTAAGTATCTAGAAGCAATCATGAAGTTGAATGCCAGTTTATTTGGTAATGAGACTTGGGAGGATGAACCCCCTTACTCACTAATGAACTTAGTGCACTAATGAGGCAGACATTTCCTCAGAAGAAACCGGATCTCGAAAAGTTCTTCATACCTTGTACCAGAGGCACCATAACCTTTGAGAAAGCTCTGTGTGACCTTGGATTAGGGATAAACCTCATGCCACTCTCTGTAATAGAGAAACTGGGAATCTTTGAGGTACAAGCTGTAAGAATCTCACTAGAGATGGCAGACAAATCAATGAAACAGGCTTATGGACTAGTAGAGGACGTGTTAGTAAAGGTTGAAGGCCTTTACATCCACGCTGATTTCATAATCCTAGACACTGGGAAGGATGAGGATGAATCCATCATCCTTGGCAGACCCTTCCTAGCCACATCAAAAGCTGTGATTGATGTTGACAGAGGAGAGTTGGTCCTTCAATTGAATGAGGGCTACCTTGTATTTAAGATTCAAGATTCTCCTTATGTAACCATGGAGAGGAAGCATGAAAAGCTTCTCTCAATACAGAGTCAAACAAAACCCCCACATTCAAACTCTAAGTTTGGTGTTGGGAAGCCACAACCAAACTCTAGGTTTGGTGTTAAGAGGCCACAACATTGCTCTGATTTTCTGTGAGGCTCCATGAGAGCTCACTGTCAAGCTATTGACATTAAAGAAGCACTTGTTGGGAGGCAACCCAATGTTATTTAATTATATCTATTTATTTTCCATTTATATTTTATGTTTTCTTTAGGTTGATGATCATGTGAAGTCACAAAAACTACTGAAAAACCAAAAACAGAATGAAAAACAGCATTAAAAATAGCTCACCCTAGAGGAAGAGCTTACTGGCGTTTAACGCCAGAAAGAAGCAACAAGCTAGCATTAAACGCCAGAAACAAGCACCAGACTGGCGTTTAACACCAGAACAGAGCATGGAATTGGCGTTTAACGCCAAGAATGGGAGAAAAGCTGGCGTTAAACACTAGAAACAAGCAGCAAGCTGGCGTTTAACGCCAGACATACATTCTAAGGGTGTTTTGCACGCCTACTTGGAGCAGGGATGCTAAGTCTTTGACCCCTCAGGATCTATGGACCCCACAGGATCCCCACCTACCCCACCTCTTCTGCTCTCCTCTTCACACCTTCTCATAACACTCTTCTCCAAATACCCTTCACCAATCACCTTATTACCTCTTCCCCATAAACCCCACCTACCTCTAAATTCAAATTCCTTTCCCTCCCAAACCCAACCCTAATGGCCGAAACCTAACCTTCCCCCCACTCCTATATACACCCCTTAACACTACTCCATTTTCACACATCACAACCACTACTTCTCCCCTTGGCCGAATACACTCTCTCACTATATCTCCTCCATTTTCTTCTTCTTCTACTACTTTCTTTCTTCTTTTGCTCGAGGACGAGTAAACCATTTAGTTTGGTGTGGTAAAAGCATTGCTTTTGAGAGGAGCTCAAGAGCACCATTGTTTCTTCAAGAAGAGGAAGACGCCACCCTCACTAAGGTGGACCCATTCCTTAATCTCCTTGTTCTTACTTTCCTGTTTTTCGGTTCTTGAGCCTTATGTTTTATTTATGTTTGTGTCTTTACTATATGATCATTAGTGTTTAAGTGTCTATGTCTTAAAGCTATGAATGTCCTATGAATCCATCACCTCTCTTAAATGAAAAATGCTTTTAATCACAAAAGAACAGGAAGTACATAATTTCGAATTCATCCTTGAAACTAGTTTAATTATTTTGATGTGGTGACAATACTTTTTGTTTTCTGAATGAATGCTTGAACAGTGCATATGTCTTTTGAATTTGTTCTTTATGAATGTTAAAATTGTTGGCTCTTGAAAGAATGATGAAAAAGGATAAATGTTATTTGATGATCTAAAAAATCATAAAAATGATTCTTGAAGCAAGAAAAAGTAGTGAATAGAGAAAAGCTTGCGAAAAAAAAAAGAAGGCAAAAAAAAAGAAAGTAAAAGAAAAAAAGTAAGCAGAAAATGCCAATAGCCCTTAAAACCAAAAGGCAAGGGTAAAAGGGATCCAAGGCTTTGAGCATCAGTGGATAGGAGGGCCCAAAGGAATAAAATCCTAGCCTAAGCGGCTAAACCAAGCTGTCCCTAACCATGTGCTTGTGGCGTGAAGGTGTCAAGTGAAAAGCTTGAGACTGAGCGGTTAAAGTCGAGGTCCAAAGCAAAAACAGAGTGCGCTTAAGAACCCTGGACACCTCTAATTGGGGACTTTAGCAAAGCTGAGTCACAATCTAAAAAGGTTCACCAAATTATGTGTCTGTGGCATTTATGTATCCCGGTGGTAATATTGGAAAACAAAGTGCTTAAGGCCACGGCCAAGACTCATAAAGTAGCTATGTTTAAGAATCAACATACTGAACTAGGAGAATCAATAACACTACCTGAATTCTGAGTTCCTATAGATGCCAATCATTCTGAACTTCAAAGGATAAAGTGAGATGCCAAAACTGTTCAGAGGCAAAAAGCTACTAGTCCCGCTCATCTGATTGGAGCTAAGTTTCATTGATATTTTGGGATTTATACTATATTCTCTTCTTTTTATCCTATTTTATTTTCAGTTGCTTGTGGACAAGCAACAATTTAAGTTTGATGTTGTGATGAGCGGATAATTTTTACGCTTTTGGCATTGTTTTTATATAGTTTTTAGTATGATTTAGTTAGTTTTTAGTATATTTGTATTAGTTTTTAAATAAAAATCACATTTCTGGACTTTACTATGAGTTTGTGTGTTTTTCTGTGATTTCAGGTATTTTTTGGCTGAAATTGAGGGACTTGAGCAAAAATCTGATTCAGAGGCTGAAGAAGGACTGCAGATGCTGTTGGATTCTGACCTCCCTGCACTCGAAATGAATTTTCTGGAGCTACAGAAACCCAAGTAGCACGCTCTCAATTGCGTTGGAAAGTAGACATCCAGGGCTTTCCAGAAATATATAATAGTTCATACTTTTCTCGAGTTTAGATGATGCAAACAGGCGTTTAACGCCAGCTTTCTGCCCTATTCTGGCGTTAAACGCCAGAAACAAGTTGCAAAGCAGAGTTAAACGCCAGAAACAAGTTACAAACTGGCGTTCAACTCCAAGGAAGACCTCTACACATGGAAGCTCAATGCTCAGCCCAAGCACACACCGAGTGGGCCCAGAAGTGGATTTCTACATCATTTACTTATCTTATGTAACCCTAGCTACTAGTTTAGTATAAAAACTACTATTGGTGATTTATTTTACATCTTTTGATCATCCTTGATCAGGGATCGGTCTTTTTCCCTATTCTCGAATTCATATGCCATTTGGGGAGGATGGCCATTCGTCCATGTCTAGACCTTGTTCTTATGTATTTTCAACGGTAGAGTTTCTACACACCATAGATTAAGGTGTGGAGTTCTGCTGTTCCTCATGAATTAATGCAAAGTACTATTGTTTTTCTATTCAACTCAAGCCTATTTCTTCTCTAAGATATTCATTCACACACAAGAACATGATGAATGTGATGATTATGTGACGCTCATCACCATTCTCACTAATGAACACGTGCCTGACAAACACTTCCGTTCTACATGAAAGCAAGCTTGAATGCATATCTCTTAGCCTCCTGATTTACGATCAGAGTCTTCATGGTATAGAATTATTGGCGGCCATTCTTGAGATCCTGAAATTCTAAACCTTGTCTGTGGTACTCCGAGTAGGATCTGGGAAGGGATGGCTATGACGAGCTTCAAACTGACGAGTGTTGGGCGTAGTGACAGACGCAAAAGGACCACTGGATCCTATTCCAACATGATCGAGAACCGACAGATGATTAGCCGTGCAGTGACAGCGCATTTGGACCATTTTCACTGAGAGGATGGGATGTAGCCATTGACAATGGTGATTCCCAACATACAGCTTACCATGGAAAGGAGTATTAATGATTGGATGAAGACAGGAGGAAAGCAGAGGTTCAGAAGGAACAAAAGTGTCTCCATACGCTTATCTGAAATTCTCACCAATGAATTGCATAAGTATCTCTATCCCATTTTATATTTTAATTATATTTTAACTATCAATTCACCATAACCATTTGAATCCGCCTGACTGAGATTTGCAAGATGACCATAGCTTGCTTCAAGCCGACAATCTCCGTGGGATCAACCCTTACTCACGTAAGGTTTATTACTTGGACGACCCAGTGCACTTGCTGGTTAGTTGTGCGAAGTTGTGAAAAAGAACTAAGATTATGAATGTGCGTATCCACAGAGATTGGCAATTTCGAGTAGTTTTAATCAATTGATGAATTAGTCAAGCGGATCAATAGGATTATAAAGTGTAGAATTGTAAATGACATAAATGTAAATGACTAGAATATAAAGAAAAGCAATAAAGTGCAAGAATATAAATGGCAGAATGTAAAGTGCAGAATCATAAATGACTCGAATGTAAATGGGAATAGGGAATTGCTGAATGTAAAAATAAGCTGTAAAGAAATGGATAGATAAGAATGGGAAAATTCATTGAGATTGGGAGATGTTATCTCTTTGGATCAAATCTAGCTTATATCCTCTTCAATCATGCAACTCATTGACCTCTTGGCAATCATGATTGATTGAGCCCCAATCCCTTGGTGATTCAATCTCTCAGATCTTGATCAATAGCCAATTCCTTTGTCTAATTGCTCATGAAGAGAGATATGCTTGGTCCCTGATTATACCACACACCATTATAGGTCCAAGTAGAGGGAGGATTATATGTCACATATCCAAACACCAACTCCTAAATTCTACTCTAGTGTGAGAAGGGCTTTCAAGCATGGTTTCATGTTTCCTTTCCCAAGGTTCCCATGAAACCTAATCGCATTCAATCTCTTTCCCAAGATAATTGAACACTAAGCATTAAGAACGAAATTCCTTCTAGAAAATCAAAGAGAAGATGAAGAGAAGAAGAATTTCACTATTATCAATCCATCAAGTACAACAGAGCTCCCTCTCTCAATGAGAGGGAAGTTAGCTACTCATAGCTCAAAAAGTACTCAAAAGTGAAGTGTAAAAGTGGATCTAAAACTGACAGCTTGACCCCCTTCTTCAGTACTCCTTGGGGGAATTTATACTACTCCTAGTAAAATAAAAGAATTACAAAAGTGAAAAAATGAAAATTACATTTTGGAAGGAAAAGAAAACACTCAATAAGCATGACTTCTCAGCTAGCGTGTGGCTCGCGCTTTTCTGGCGTGTCACGTGCCCTTCATTTCTAGCTTGGCGTGCCACGCCCAATCCTTCAAGTGGCACGCTCGTCCCTCTAACAACCTTGATGTGCCATGCCTTCGAACTCAAGTGGCACGCCATAGTGAAATTCTTGTGTTGGCGTGCCACACCTTCGAATCCAAGTGGCACGCCCTTTGCCTTTCTCACTTCTCTTTGCCTCTTGGAACTTGAACTGGCGTGCCATGCCCAAGGTCTGGCGTGCCATGCCCTTGCTCTATGCTTGGCTAGGCTTCTCTAGAAAGTTGAACTAGCGTGGCACGCCCAGGGTCTGGCGTGCCACGCCCCTTTTGTGAGTGAGTGGTTGCTCTGTTTTAGCGTGCCACGCCACAATGCTTCTTGTTCTCTGAATGACACTGGCGTGCCACGCCTGGTTGCTCAAGTGGCACGCGTAAGTGAAGAATGGTGAATGGCATGCCATGCCTTCGATATCAAGTGGCACACCCCTTGTAACTGGCTTCCTTCATCCTCTCTAAAAACTTATACCAGCGTGCCACGCCTAAAGACTAGCGTGCCACGCCCATGATCGTGTCTTGGTTCTAGTGGTTGGCGTGCCACACCTCAGCCTTCAAGTGGCATGCCATAGTGAAATGATAAGGTTGGCATGCCACGCCCTCGATACCAAGTGGCACGCCCAGTCCTTGCTCCTAGTCCTTTGTGCATTGGTGTGCCACGCCTGGTTGCTCAAGTGGCACGCCCAGTCTTCAATTGTCTTCAGCCATTTCTCTGGATTGTTGTACCAGCGTGCCATGCCATGCTGCTCAAGTGGCACGCCCATGGATTTGTGAACTCTTCAAGCTTGGCGTGCCACGCATGGGTTCTCAAGTGGCACGCCCAAGTGACTTCTTGGGGCTGGCGTGCCACGCCTTCGACACCAAGTGGCATGCCATGGTGAAGGCTCTTCTTGGAATGGTGAGTTGGCGTGCCACGCCCCTTTGCTCAAGTGGCACGCCCATAGTAATTGATGGGACAAGCGTGCCACACCCAGCCTGGCGTGCCACGTTCCTTTAGTGTTCTCCATTGTAGCTCTTTGGAAAAATGTATTACCGTGCAACGCCCAGTCCTTGGCGTGCCATGCCCACATGCATGCTTGGATCTCCCTCTCTGGAATTTAGTACTGGCGTGCCACGCCCAGCTCCTGGCATGCCACGCCAGTGCATTTTTATGGCGTTTGCTCCAAGTGGCATGCCAGTTTTACACGCCTAGCTTCTTGTTTGTCTTCTACACATTTTTGATCCCTTCTTCACCTGAAATTCAGCACAACTCATCTCAAAGTGGTGTACCATAATATTCATCAAATAATGCATGAATTGTACTGATCAAATAAGATTTATGCTCTTTTATGGTCTTCTTTATGCAAGAAAGAAGGGTAGATGATGCAAGTCATCAGTCTGCAGGCGTTTGAGACCCTGAAAGCTAAGCTGGTCACAGCACCACTCATTTCTGCACCAGACTGGACATTACCATTTGAAGTAATGTGTGATGCTAGTGACCATGCCATTGGTGTAGTATTGAGACAGAGGCATAACAAGCTTCAGCACGTCATTTACTATGCTAGCCGTGTTTTGAATGATGCACATAAGAAGTATACAACCACAGAAAAGGAGTTGTTTGTAGTGGTTTATGCCATTGACAAGTTCAGATCTTATTTAGTGGGATCAAAAGTGATTGTGTACACTGACCATGCTGCTCTAAAATATCTCCTCACAAAGCAGGATTCAAAACCCAGACTCATAAGATGGGTGTTTGACATTAGGATTTTTGCCAGTAAAGAATGTCATAAAAACAGTCGCGTTGTAGATATAGTCTCTAAACCGACAAAAATCCCTTCGTACAAACGTTTTGGTTGTCACAAGTAACAAACCCCTTTTTAAAATTGATAACTGAGTATTTAAACCTCGGGTCATCTTCTCAAGGAATTGCAGGGAAGTATGTTCTTATTATTGGTTATGAAGATTGTAAATTGGGGGTTTTGGAAGTTTGGGCAATGCGCACAGGTATATTTTTGAGCAATAAAAATAAATAAATAACTGTAAAATAAACTCTTGGCAAGGTATTATAACTGGAAGCCCTATCCTGGTTATCCTTATCAATTGTAATGAGAATTGGATTTTTCTCCCACTTGTTAACCTCTAACTATGAAGGTAAGTTAAGTGGATGAATTAATTCTGATTCCTCAGATCCTAGTCTTTCCTTGAGAAAGGCTAGAGTTATTGGAACTTGAATTAATGAGAAGAAGAAATCCAATTTTCAATCAACAATGATTTTGATAACTCAAGTGTCTCCAATGACTCAACCAAAGCCAAAAGGGAAAAATGTCTACTTGAATGAAAATAATTTGGATACACAAAGAGTATTAATAAATTAAAGAGAGCAATCATAAGTCTGAAAATACCTCAAATTATATCAAATAAAGAAATCAATTCTAACATGGAGTTCATAAATTAAATTGAGAAAGTAAATAAAAATAAAGAACCTGGGATTGAGAGTCAGTCATAAAACTAAGAGAAATCCTAAATCCTAATCCTAAGAGAGAGGAGAGAATCTCTCTCTCTAAAAACTACATATACTCCTAAAATTGTAAATATGAGAGCCTCCTCATGAATGGATATATTCCCCCACTTTATAGCCTCTAATCTGTGTTTTCTGGGCCACAAACTGGGTCAAAAACAGTCCAGAATTCGCTGGTTTCAAATTTTGCCACGCTGGTTTTTCGTCACTGCGATGCGGCCGCATGGATCACGTGGTCGCGTTGCCTAGCGTCAGGGAAACTATATTATATTATATATCAAATCAAAGTCCCGGACGTTAGCTTTCCAACGCAACTGGAACCGCGTCGTTTGGACCTCTGTGGCTAAAGTTATAGCTATTTGAGTGCAGAGAGGTCAGGCTGGACAGCTTAGCAATTTCTCCAACTTCTTGCATTCCTTCCACTTTTGCATGCTTTCTTCCCATCCTCCAAGCCATTCCTACCTTATAATATCTGAAAACACTTAACACACATATCAAGGCATCTAATGGTAATAAGAGAGGATTAATAATAAGCAAATATAAGATCAAAGAAGCACGTTTTCAATCAAAACACATAATTAGGAAGGAAATATAAAACCATGCAAATAGTATGAATAAGTGGGTAAAGAGTTAATAAAAACCACTCAATTGAGTACAAGATAAACCATGAAATAGTGGTTTATCAACCTCCCCACACTTAAACACTAGCATGTCCTCATGCTAAGCTCAAGAGAAGTTATAAAGATGAAGAGGAATGGTATGAAATGCAACCTATGAATGCAACTACATGCTAAATGCTTTTACTTACTTGGTTAAGAGTAAATAAGTTCTCCAAGACAAATACAAACCAATTTCCACTAATTCAAATCAGACAATAAAAAACAAGTGAACTTGTAAGAAGACAGCTCATGAAAGCAGGGAACATAGAATTTAAGCGTTGAACCCTCATTGGAAGTGTATATCACTCTAATCTCTCAAGTGTATAGGGTTATTCACTCTACTCTTCTCTAGTCATGCTTTCTAAATCTTGTTCTTCATCTAACCAATCAACAAAAATTTAATGTACCAATGCAAACATCATGAGGTCTTTTCAAAGTTGTAATGGGGCTGAGGTAAAGGTAAGGATATATGTATGGCCAAGTGAGCTATAATATGAATCTTCAATTAACCTAAGCTCTCACCTAATATACATATACTCTATATACTTTTAAATTCATGCCTAGCTACCCATAATTCTCACTTTTGTATAATTCCCATACTCATGTACCAAATTTTTCTTTAATTTTTATCACATGTGCATTGATCTTTTATTAAACTTAATATTGGGGTAATTTTGTCCCCTTATTTACTTATTTATTGAGTATTTTTGGATTTTTCTCTTTTTTCTCTTTTTTTTTTCTTTCTTTTTTTTTTAGAGAAACAAACATAACTTATCAATGCACATGGATTTTCTATTATTTTTCTATTTTGGTTTTTCATGAGTAGGTTCCCAAATTCCTGATATTCAAATAAATTAGAAACATTATACTTTTCCTTTATTAACCCATGTTCCCACAGTTTCTCCATACTGAATTAACACACTATCTTAAGCTAACCAAAGATTCAATTGGGATAATTAATTTATTTTCCGCTTAAGGCTAGTTATGTGGTAAAATATAGAATGAATAGGGATTAAAAGGCTCAAAGTGGCTGACAAGGGTGATTTAAAGGGTAGGCTTATTTGGGATAAGTGAGCTAAAATCAAATAATGGCCTCAATCATATGCAAGCATGTAAATACACTAAATAATGGACATATAGGTTGGAACAAAATATAGATTACAATCATAGAGAAGGGAACACACAGGAATAAAATATTTATGGTTAAATAATGTAACCATGTAAATAAGCTCAAAGTCTCACAGGTTGTGTGTTCTTTGACTCAAAAACCATGTTCCAAATATAACTTCAAACAAATTTAACAAATAAAAAATTTTTTAAAAATTTTTATTGAAATTAGTGAAATTTTTTTTAAAAATAGGATCTTAAAAAGAGGTTTATTATTTTAACCGAGTAGTAACTAAATGCACAAAATCAAATAAATATGCAATTAAATATGCAAATGTAACAATTAAGAAAGAAAATAAAATATTGGTGTTTAAGACAGGAAAGTACTAACCCATGGAGATCGGTATCGACCTCCCCAGACTTAAAGATTGCACCGTCCTCGGTGCATACTGAGATGTGCAGGTGGACGGGTTGTTTCAACTGTTGCCTTTCTCTAAGGATTGTGCAGATGGACTTGTTTGTCTTCCCATTAGGAAGCTTTTCCTCTCCCTTCGTGGTGGCCATCCTGAAAAAAGAGGGAAAAGAAAAAGTAACCCAAAAATAAAGATAGAAAATAAATAAAATATAATTTGGTTAATGCCAAATGATAAGCGTCTCATTTACATGGTAGCTACAACATGTAAGTGAGAAAACAATAGAAGCCAAGGCATACCAGTGGTGCAGAATATGCAACAATGGGGAAGAGAGTGGGGAAGAAAAGATAAATTAAAAATCAATATAAAAGTAATACAGGTATAAAAGATTGGCATTGATTTAAATAATATTACCTAACCAGAATAAAACAAGTCATAAGCACCAAGATAATACCAGAAAAGAAATAACAGTTGAAAAAGAACATTTGAACACCAATGGTAAAATAATAAATTTAGAAAAAAATAAAAATATGCAATGAATGAAAGTATGCAAATAAATAAAATAAAATAAAATGAGAGGGAAAAAGGATGAGAAGAAGAAAAAAGAAAGTGAGAAAGGAGAGAGAAGGAACAAAATAAGGATTAGAAAAGAAAAGATAAGAAAATTGGCACCAATCCGGATAGGTTGTGCGATGCTGGCGACGCGGTCGCGTGGGTGACGTGGTCGCGTGGTGCGCGATAAGGTTGGGTGACGCGGACGCGTGGGGCACGCGATCGCGTGACTCGATTTGTGCTAGTGGCACGAGTGCAGCCTCGCGGTCGCACAACTCTCTGTTCAAAACTCAGTTTTGCCAAAATCCAGGGTGACGCGGTCGCGTGGTCGACGCGATCGCGCGGGTGGCCTTATTTCCAATATGACGCGGACGCGTGGGTGACGCGTTCGCGTGGCAGGGCTTGTGCTACTAGCACGGGTCCAGCCCAATTCCAGCATAACTCTCTTCCATACACCCTTTTTACGCCGATTTCAGGTCACGCGGCCGCGTGGGTGACGCGGTCGCGTGGGGTGATTTGTGCCATTGGCACGCCTCCAGCGCTGCTCCTGCGAAACTCTCTGTTCATATTAATATTGTTTCCCATCTCCTTGTGACGCGGACGCGTCGCTGATGCGATCGCGTCGCATGCTCGCTTTTTTTTTTTTTTGTAATCTGAAAAATGCAGAATGTAGTGTTAATATGAATGTGATGCAAAACTCCAGGTTTAATATAATAAAATAAAATAAAACTCGAAAACAAATAAAACTAAATAAAAATGAAAAAGAACGATCATACCATGGTGGGTTGTCTCCCACCTAGCACTTTTAGTTAAAGTCCTTAAGTTGGACATTTGGTGAGCTTCCTGTTTTGGTGGCTTGTGCTTGAACTCATCCAGGAATCTCCACCAATGTTTGTATTTCCAGTAACCTCCGGGGTCCCAAACTAAGCATGTAAAACCCTTGAGCAGCTTCAAAAAGTTTCTTAGGCTCCCGGGGTGTTGGATGTCAGAACAGATTTCAGGATCCCAAACCTTGCTTTTACACCCATTTTTATCGGGATCTGTATTTTTCCAGCCGGGTGATAAGTAATTTGAATTCTCACTGCAGCTACCAAACAGCTTCCTAGACCCATTCAATTGAGCTCTACACCAACCTTTGCGTTTAAACTTAAAGCTTCCAACCATGATGAACCTTGCAGGACAATTCTTACCACTGGCCATCTTCCTCTTACTCTTAATGCCACAAAGAGCTCTAAGTTGACCATCCGTCTCCAGTAGCCCATATTCAAGTGGAAATAGAAAGCTAAGGGATATAAATTTTACCCACTTGAATGTTGTGAAGGATGATGGCAACTTAGGGAGAGGCATTATTAATGAAATTGCAAGCTCCACTCCCTTGTGCTCTTTTCTGATAATTACCACCTCTTTGCAAGCTTCTTCAATTTCAACCTCTTCCTCTTGGTAGCTTTCTTCCAATTCAATCTTCTCTTCATTGCTTTCCAAGGGCGTGGGAGGTTGTGCTTCTTCTTCTTGAATCTCCATCTCTTGAACAACCTCTTCCAAGTCTTCAATTATGATATGCTTTGGAGGTTGTACACCCTCCTCAGCATCAATTTCAACCGTCTCGGAAGGAGGCTCTATGATTGGACTTTCCCATGGAGGTTCTGCATCTCCTAAGTCTTCAACCACTTCTTCTTCTTCTTGAACAATGACAGCTTCTTCTACTTGTTCTAGTACGAATTCATTCTCTGTCTTGTCCACTGGGGTTTCTGGTATCTCCTTCATGCTATGCTTTTCACTAGACTGTCCACATGGGGTTGTGGCTGATCCTTGTGTATTTAAGCATCTAGAATCCCATTGAATTAATACTTGCCCCAGTTATTGAACGGTTGCCTGAAATTTAATTATGTTTCCCTTAGGCGATCCTCTGCTTCTCGGGTTGCCGGACTTGGACATGATACAAAAGAAAGTGGTGGTGGTTGGGAGTGATTGGATTGGAATTGGGGTGATTCTATATATAGTTCATATGGCTCATAAGGTGGTTGGTATGGTGGTTGAGGGTTAGGGTCATATGGAGGTGAATGGCGAAAAGGGGCTTGTGAGTGTGGTGGTCCAAAGTTATGTTGAGGAAAGGGTTCATAGGCATATGGTGGTGGTTGTTGATAGTCCATTGGAGGTAGTTGTCGCCATGAGGGTTGATCAAATCCTTGTGGCTCCTCCCATCTTTGATTGTTCCAACCTTGATGCCTATTTTCATTATAATTTCTTCTTCCTGCAACATTATTGTAACCAGACTCATAGCCAAAGGGGTGAGAGTTCATAGTAACAAAATAAAAATTAAAAATGAAAATAAAAATAAATTTAAATTAAAAGGTTATTTAAATTTTGAATTTGAAAATTAAATTTTGAAATTTGAAATTTTTAAATTTTAATTTTGAAATTTGATTTTTGAAATAAGATAAGATAATATAAAAATTTTAAAAATAAAAATCTGAAATTTTTTTTTCGAAAAAATTAATTAAAAATATTTTTGAATTTAATGAAGAAAGAGAAAAACAATAAAATGACACCAAATTTCAAATTTTTTAGATCAAAACAAAAAAAACAACTAAGAACAGCTTGAAGGTCAAGATGAACGTGAAGAACAACTTGAAGATCAAGATGAACACTAAGAACAAATTTTTGAAAAAAAAAATTTTTTTAATAACTAAATAAAAACCAATAACCTCTTAATTTATAAAAAGGCAAAAATAAAAACAAAAATAGAAACAAATAAACAAGTAAAAAGCAAATATTTACAATAACCAATAATAAGGCACACGTTTGCAATTCCCCGGCAACGGCGCCATTTTGACGTTAGGATTTTTGCCAGTAAAGAATGTCATAAAAACAGTCGCGTTGTAGATATAGTCTCTAAACCGACAAAAATCCCTTCGAAGAAATCAATTCTAACATGGAGTTCATAAATTAAATTGAGAAAGTAAATAAAAATAAAGAACCTGGGATTGAGAGTCACTCCTAAAACTAAGAGAAATCCTAAATCCTAATCCTAAGAGAGAGGAGAGAACCTCTCTCTCTAAAAACTACATCTACTCCTAAAATTGTAAATATGAGAGCCTCCTCATGAATGGATGTATTTCCCCACTTTATAGCCTCTAATTTGTGTTTTCTGGACCGCAAACTGGGTCAAAAACAGTCCAGAATTCGCTGGTTTCGAATTTTGCCACGATGGTTTTTCGTCACTGCGACGCGGCCGCATGGATCACGCGGTCGCGTCGCCTAGCATCAGGGAAACTATATCATATTATATATCAAATTGAAGCCTCGGGCGTTAGCTTTCCAACGCAACTAGAACCGCGTCGTTTGGACCTCTGTAGCTAAAGTTATAGCCGTTTGAGTGCAGAGAGGTCAGGCTGGACAACTTAGCAATTTCTCCAACTTCTTGCATTCCTTCCACTTTTGTATGCTTTCTTCCCATCCTCCAAGCCATTCCTGCCTTATAATATCTGAAAACACTTAACACACATATCAAGGCATCTAATGGTAATAAGAGAGGATTAATAATAAGCAAATATAAGATCAAAGAAGCATGTTTTCAATCAAAACACATAATTAGGAAGGAAATATAAAACCATGCAAATAGTATGAATAAGTGGGTAAAGAGTTAATAAGAATCACTCAATTGAGAACAAGATAAACCATGAAATAGTGGTTTATCAGTGTTGCTTCTGCAAGAGTTTGATATAGAAATAAGAGACAGAAAAGGGACAGAGAATCAAGTAGCTGATCACCTGTCCCGGATAGAACCAGTAGCAGGAGCATCCCTCCATCCTACTGAGCAATTGTTTGCTATTCATGAAGCTCCGTGGTTTGCAGACATTGCAAACTATAAGGCTCAGTAATGTCAAGCTATTGACAGTAAAGAAGAGCTTATTGGGAGGCAACCCAATCTTATTTATCTATGTTAATTACTTTTTCATTTTATTTTCCATTGTTATTTTATGCTTTCTTTAGGTTGATGATCATGTGGAGTCATAAAAATAGCTGCAGAATTAAAGCAGAATCAAAAACAGCATAAAAAATAGCACACCTTGGAGGACAGACTTACTGGCGTTTAAACGCCAGTAAGAGTAGCAGAATGGGCATTAAACGCCCAGTCTTGCACCATTCTGGGCATTTAACGCCAGAAAGAAGCAACAAGCTGGCGTCTAACGCCAGAACAGAGCACCAAGTTGGCGTTAAACGCCAGAAAGGGAAGAAAAGTTGGCGTTAAATGCCAGAAACAGGCTGCAACCTGGCGTTTAACACTAGAATTGCACTCTAAGGGCGTTTTGCACGCCTAAATGGAGTAGGGATGGGAAGTCCTTGACCCCTCAAGATCTGTGGACCCCACAGGATCCCCACTAACCTCAACTCATTCTCTCTTCCCCAGCATCCACACCTACCTCACCATTCAAATTTAAACCACACACCTCCATCTCCTCCACTTCTCCTTCTACTCCCTTCTTTCTTCTTTTGCTCGAGGACGAGCAAACCTTTTAAGTTTGGTAGAAAAAAGCGTTGCTTTTTTGTTTTTCCATAACCATTTATGGCACCTAAGCACGGAGAAACCTCTATAAAGAGGAAAAGGAAGGCAGTTGCTTCCACCCCCGAGTCATGAGAGATGGAGAGGTTCATCTCAAGGGTCCATAGTTTAGTGGTAGAGCTTTTGACTGCAGATCAAAGAGCCATGAGGGAGGAGCTACAAAGGCAAGGAAGAGACATAGAGGAGCTCAAGAGCACCATTGGTTCTTCAAGAGGAAGAAGACGCCACCCTCACTAAGGTGGACCGTTCCTTAATCTCTTTGTCTATTTGTTTTTCTGTTTTCGGTTTTGAGCTTTATGTTTGACTATGTTTTGTGTCTTTACTACATGATCATTAGTGTGTAGTGTCTATGTCTTAAAGCTATGAATGTCCAATGAATCCATCACCTTTCTTAAATGAAAAATGCTTTAATTACAAAAGAAAAGTACATGAATTTCGAATTCATCCGTGAGATTAGTTTAATTATTTTGATGTGGTGACAATACTTTCTGCTTTTTGAATGAATGCTTGAACAATGCATATGTCTTTTGAATTTGTTTTTTATTAATGTTAAAATTGTTGGCTCTTGAAAGAATAACGAAAAAGGAGAAATGTTATTGATAATCTGAAAAATCATAAAATTGATTCTTGAAGCAAGAAAAAGCAGTGAAGAACAAAGCTTGCGAAAAAATAAATAAATAAAAGAAAGAAAAAGGAAAAGCAAGCAGAAAAATCCAATAGCTCTTTAAACCAAAAGGCAATAGAAAAAAGCTAGTAACCCTTTAAACCAAAAGGCAAGGGTAATAAAATGGATCCAAGGCTTTGAGCATTAATGGATAGGAGGGCCCAAAGGAATAAAATCCCGGCCTAAGCGGTTAAACCAAGCTGTCCCTAACCATGTGCTTGTGCGTGAAGGTGTCAAGTGAAAAGCTTAAGACTGAGCAGTTAAAGTCATGATCCAAAGCAAAAAAAGTGTGCTTAAGAACCTTGGACCCCTCTAATTGGGGACTCTAGTAAAGCTGAGTCACAATCTGAAAAGGTTCACCCAGTTATGTGTCTGTGGCATTTATGTATCCGGTGGTAATACTGGAAAACAAAGTGCTTAGGGCCACGGCCAAGACTCGTAAAGTAGCTGTGTTCAAGAATCAACATACTGAACTAGGAGAATCAATAACACTATCTAAATTCTGAGTTCCTATAGATGCCAACCATTCTGAACTTCAAAGGATAAAGTGAGGTGTCAAAACTGTTCAGAGGCAAAAAGCTACTAATCCCGCTCATCTAATTGGAGCTAAGTTTCATTGATATCTTGGAATTTATAGTATATTGTCTTCTCTTTATCCTATTTGATCTCCAGATGCTTGGGGACAAGCAACAATTTAAGTTTGGTGTTGTGATGAGCGGACAATTTATACGCTTTTTGGCATTGTTTTTAGGTAGTTTTTAGTATGATTTAGTTAGGTTTTACTATGTTTTTATTAGTTTTTATGAAAAAATTACATTTCTGGACTTTACTATGAGTTTGTGTGTTTTTCTGTGATTTCAGGTATTTTCTGGCTGAAATTGAGGGACCTGAGCAAAAATCTGATTCAGATGCTGAAAAAGGACTGCAGATGCTGTTTGATTCTGACCTCCCTGCACTCGAAATGAATTTTCTAGAGTTATACAAACTTTATTGGCAAGCTCTCAATTGCGTTGGAAAGTAGACATCCAGGGCTTTCCAGCAATATATAATAGTCCATACTTTGCCCGAGTATTGACGAAGAAAACTGGCGTTCAAACGCCGACTTCCTGCCCTATTCTGAAGTTAAACGCCAGGAACAGGTTACAAACCAGAGTTAAACGCCACAAACTGGCTGCAACCTGGTGTTTAACTCCAAGAGAAGCCTCTACACGTGTAAATCTCAATGCTCAGCCCAAGCACACACCAAGTCGGCCCCGGAAGTGGATTTCTGCACTATCTGCACTTAGTTACTTATTTTCTGTAACCTTAGCTACTAGTTTAGTATAAAAACAACTTTTAGAGACTTACTATGTACCTCATGACATTTTCGCATCTGAATTTTGTATCCTCTACGGCATGAGTCTCTAAACTCCATGGTTGGGGGTGAGGAGCTCTGCTGTGTCTCGATGGATTAATGCAATTACCTCTGTTTTCTATTCAATCACGCTTGTTTTTGTTCTAAGATACTCGCTCGTACTTAACCATGATGAATGTGATGATCTGTGACACTCATCACCATTCTCAACCTATGAACGCGTGCTTGACAACCACTTCCGTTCTACCTTAGATTGAGAGTGTATCTCTTTGATTCCTGGTTCACGTGTTTGATTGCATCTCCTGACAACAGAGCATTTAAATCCGTGAGGTCAGATTCTTCATGGTATAGGCTAGAATTATTGGCGGCCATTCCTGAGATCCGGATAGTTTACACCTTGTCTGTAGTATTTCGAGTAGGATCTGGGATAGGATCACTGTGACGAGCTTCAAACACACGAGTGCTGGGCGTAGTGACAGGCGCAGAAGAATCAATGGATCCTATTCCAACATGAGTGAGAGGACGGATGGTAGCCATTGACAACGGTGATCCACCATCATACAGCTTGCCATGGAAGGAGCCTTGCGTGCGTGAAGAAGAAGACAGTAGGAAAGCAGAGATTTGGAAGACAGAGCATCTCCAAATCCTCAATCTGTTCTCCATTACTGCATAACAAGTATTATTTAATTTATGCTATTTACTCTTCATAAACGCAATCATTTTTATTACTAATTTCCTGACTAAGAGTTACAAAATAGCCATAGCTTGCTTCAAGCCGACAATCTCCGTGGGATCGACCCTTACTCACGTAAGGTATTACTTGGACGACCCAGTGCACTTGCTTGTTAGTGGTACGGGTTGTGAAAAGTGTGATTTAGAATTTCGTGCACCAACTGCGGAGAAGATGATGAAAAAGGTTTGTTATTGCCAAACTATGCTCTCCCACCATTATTGTTACTGAAGCCTTGATTAGGCTTCTGTTGATCCTTCCATGAGAAATTTGGATGATTCCTCCATGAAGGATTATAGGTGTTTCCATAGGATTCTCCCATGTAATTCACCTCTTCCATTGCAGGATTCTCAGGGTCATAGGCTTCTTCTTCAGAGGAAGCTTCCTTAGTACTGCCTGTTGTAGCTTGCATTCCAGACAGACTCTGAGAAATCATATTGACTTGCTGAGTCAATATTTTGTTCTGAGCCAATATGGCATTCAGAGTATCAATCTCCAGAACTCCTTTCTTATGAGTTGTCCCATTAATCACAGGATTCCTTTTAGAAGTGTACATGAACTGGTTATTTGCAACCATTTCAATGAGTTCCTGGGCTTCTGCAGGCGTCTTCCTCAGATGAAGAGATCCTCCAGTAGAGTGGTCTAATGACATCTTGGATAATTCAGACAGACCATCATAGAATATACATATGATGCTCCATTTTGAGAACATGTCAGAAGAACACCTTCTGATTAATTGCTTGTATCTTTCCCAAGCTTCATAGAGGGATTCTCCTTCTTTCTGTCTGAAGGTTTGGACTTCCACTCTAAGCTTACTCAACTTTTGAGGTGGAAAGAATTTGGCCAAGAAAGCATTGACCAGCTTTTCCCAAGAGTTCAGGCTATCTTTAGGTTGTGAGTCCAACCATGTTCTAGCTCTGTCTCTTACAGCAAAGGGAAAAATCATACGTTTGTAGACCTCAGGATTAACCCCATTGGTCTTAACAGTGTCACAGATTTGCAAAAAATTGGCTAAAAACTGATGAGGATCTTCCAATGGAAGTCCATGAAACTTGCAATTCTGTTGTATTAGAGAAACTAATTGAGGCTTAAGCTTAAAGTTGTTTGCTCCAATTGCAGGAACTGAGATGCTCCTTCCATAGAAGTCAGAAGAGGGTGCAATAAAGTCACCAAGCATCTTCCTTGCATCTCCACCATTGTTATTGGGTTCGGCCATTTATTCTTCTTTTTCAAAAAATTCTGTCAGGTCTTCTCTAGAGTGTTGTGCTTCAGCTTCTCTTATCTTCCTCTTTAGAGTCCTTTCAGGTTCCGGATCAGCTTCAACAAGAATATTCTTATCCTTGCTCCTGCTCATATGAAAAAGAAGAGAACAGAAAAGAAAATAGGAATCCTCTATGTCACAATATAGAGATTCCTTTATATGAGTAGAAGAATAGAAGAGTAGAAGAATGAGAAGAGAAAAATTCAAACACAGAGAGGGGGAGAGGGTTCGAATTATAAGAAGAAGAGAAGTTTTAGTAATTAAATAAATAGAAAGAGATGAGAGAGGGAGGGTAGTCGAAAATAATTAAAAAGAAGAAAAAATATTTTTGTTTTTATTTTAATTATTAGTTAAAATTCGAAATTATTAAAAGGAATAAAATAAAATTAAAATTTAAAACAATTAGTTAATTAAAAAGGAATTTTGAAAAAGTGGTGAGGAGTTTTCGAAAATTAGAGAGAAAAGTAGTTAGGTAGTTTTGAAAGAGATAAGAAATGGTAAACTTTTAAAATCAAACAAAAAGTCTAGTTAATTGAAAAATATTTGAAAATCAATTTTGAAAAGATAAGAAGTTAGAAAAAGATTTTGAAATTAAATATTGAAAAAGATATGATTGAAATTTATTTTGAAAAAGATTTGAAAAGGAAATTAAAAAAAGATTTGATTTTGAAAATTAAAGTTGATTACTTGACTAACAAGAAACTAAAAGATATGATTCTAGAATTTAAAGATTGAACCTTTCTTAATAGGCAAGTAACAACTTGAAGTTTTTGAATAAAAAATTAATTGTTAGCATTAATTTCGAAAATATGAACTAAGAAAAAGATTTTGAAAATCAAATTTTTAAAATTTTCAAAAATATTTAAAAAAATGAAAAAGATTTGATTTTAGAAAAAGATTTGAAAAAGATAGAATTTTTAATTTGAAATTTTGACTTGACTACCAAGAAACAACTAAATTTAAAAACTCTTTGACTAAATCAATTCAAATTTTCGAAATTTATGAGAAGAATAAGGGAAAGATATTTTTTTTTATTTTTGAATTTTTATGAGGAGAGAGAAAAACAAAAAAATAACACAAGACATAAAAATTATGAATCAAAACAAGAAGAATATGCAAGAACACTTTGAATGTCAAGATGAACACCAAGAACTTATTTTTGAAAAAATTTTTAAGAAAAGAAAAACATGCAAGACACCAAACTTAACAAAAAATTTTTAAACTTTAGACAATAAGAATTCAAAAATGCATATGAAAATCAAGAAAAGACACAAAACAAGAAAAACACAAGATCAAACAAAGATAGTCATCAAGAACAACTTGAAGATCATGAAGAACACATGCATGAATTTTCGAAAATTTTAGTGAAAATTAAAAATATGCAATTGACACCAAAATTCATTTTAGTTTTATGATTTTATTAAATTTTTTTGGATTTTTCGAAAATAAAAAGCTTAAAAATAAAATAAAATTACCTAATCTGAGCAACAAGATGAACCGTCAGTTGTCCAAACTCGAACAATCCCCGACAACGGCGCCAAAAACTTCGTACGCGAAATCGTGATTATTCATTCCCTGGCTATAGCGCCAAAAACTTGGTGTGGGAGAACGTGATCTCAAGACTTCTTCACAATTCCGTGTAACTGACCAGCAAGTGCACTGGGTCGTCCAAGTAATACCTTATGTGAGTAAGGGTCGATCCCACAGAGATTGTCGGTTTGAAGCAAGCTATGGTCATCCTTGTAAATCTCAGTCAGGCAGATTCAAATGGTTATGAGATTTTGATAATTAAAATATAAATAAAACAGAAAATAAAATAGAGATACTTATGTAATTCATTGGTGGGAATTTCAGATAAGCGTCTGGAGATACTTTGTTGCTTCTGAACTTCTACTTTCCTACTGCCTTCTTCCAACCATGCGTTACCTCCTTCCATGGCAAGTTATATGATCCTCTCGGATGAAAACAAATCCATATGCGCTGTCACCGCACGGCTAATCATCTGTCGGTTCTCGCTAGCGTCGGAATAGGACCATTGCCCTTTTGCACACTGTCACTGCGCCCAACATTTGCAAGTTTGAAGCTCGTCATAGTCATCCCTTCCCAGATCCTACTCGAAATACCACAGACATGGTTTAAACTTTCCGGATATCAGGAATGCTGCCAATGGTTCTAGCCTATACCACGAAGGTTCTAAAATCAGATTCAGATGCTCTGTTGTCAGGAGAGATGATGTGAATCATTGATTTGAGGCCCAAAGAGAATATACTCCGGCTGTCGTCCAATGACTACGTTGAACATCATGTAGACCGCTTTGTGGTTGTCAGGCACGCGATCTTGGCTAAGCGAGTAACGAAGATTGGGTGATTGTCACGGGTCACCCCTTCATTCTAACTTAACTGAATTAAGAACAAGAGTATATCCTGGAGAAGAAGTAGGCATGAATTGAATAGAAAATAGTAGTAATTGCATTAATTCATGAAGAACAGCAGAGCTCCACACCTTAATCTATGGGGTGTAGAAACTCCACCGTAGAAAATACATAAGTGAAAAGAGGTCTAGGCATGGCCGTGAGGCCAGCCTCCAAACGTGAACATACAAGTTCCAAAGATAAAAACTGTAAAATAAATCTCTAAAAGTCATTTTTATACTAAAACTAGTAACTTAGGTTTACAGAAAATGAGTAACTAAGTGCAAATAGTGTAGAAATCCACTTCCGGGGCCTACTTGGTCTGTGCTTGGGCTGAGCATTGAAGCATTTTCATGCTTAGGCTGTTTCTGGAGTTAAACGTCAGCTTTGGTGCCAGTTTGGGTGTTTAACTCCAATTCTGGTGCTAGTTTGGGCGTTTTACGCCAAAATGTTTTAGGCTTTCTTTGAACGCCAGTTTGGGCCATCAAATCTCGGAAAAAGTATGAACTATTATATATTGCTGGAAAGGCCAGGATGTCTACTTTCCAACACAATTGATAGCGCGCCAATTGGGATTTTGTAGCTTGGAAAAAAAAATCGAGTGCAAGAAGGTCAGAATCCAACAACATCTGCAGTCCTTTTTCAGCCTCTGAATCAGATTTTGCTCAGGTCCCTCAATTTCAGCCAGAAAATACCTGAAATCATAGAAAAACACAAAAACTCATAGTAAAGTCCAGAAATGTGATATTTGAATAAAAACTAATAAAACTATAATAAAAAGTAATTAAAATATACTAAAAACTATGTAAAAACAATGCCAAAAAGGGTATAAATTATCCGCTCATCAGGCTCCTCCCACCTTTGATTGTTCCATCCTTGATGCATGTTCTCATTATAATTTTCACTTCCTACAACATAGTTGTAACCAAACTCATAGCCAAAAGGGTGAGAATTCATGATAGCAAGAGTAAACAAAAACAAGAACTAATGAGAAACAAGAAAATCAAATCCTATAACTAGCAAAAACTAACAAAGAAGCAAAAGGTAAACATTTTCACAATATTCACATATATACAATAACCAATAATAAGCGCACATTTGCAATTCCTCGGCAACGGTGCCATTTTGATGATCGGATTTTTGATGGTTTAGAATTTCACAAATGAAGTTTCGTTGCAAGTATAGTTTCTAAACCAACAAACAATCCTTTCATGCAAAAATTTTTTTGTCACAAGTACAAACCCCAATAAAAATAACCAAAGTATTCAAACCTCGGGTCGTCTCTCAAAGGAATTGCAGGGAAGTGTTCTTGTTATTGGTTATAAGATGCATATTTTAGGGTTTTGAATAAGGAACATGAAGTGTAAATGACAAGTAAGTAAATGAAACTCAAATGATTAAAGGTCTTGGCAAAGGTTGATGGTTAAGGATCTATATCCTTGTTACTAACCACAACATGATAATTGCAAGGATCAATCTCATTAAGTCATCCTCTAACAAGTAAAGGAAAGTTAAATGAGCTACACCAATCCTAGTCCATAAGTCCTAACCATCTCACTAATTAACTTAGGGAAGGCTAGAGTCAATGGACACCAATTATCAACACTTGACATTAACAACTCAAGTTCACCTAAGTTACCATCCCAAGCCAAGAACATAGAAATCTACTCTAACATCCTTCCAAGCATTTTGTCACACACTTGGAAGGCATAAAAGGAAAGCAAGATAAAATTGCAAGAAAAGTAAATCTACAACTATCAATTGCAAGGAAATTAACAACCACAACTCAAATCAACAATAAAGGAACACAAAACGTAAATTGCATTAAAGAGAAATAAGGAACAAGAGTGCATCAATAACAAGTAAACAATTACAAGTAATGAAATACAAAACTAGGAAAGCAAAGGTAGAGGAACAAGGAATTATGAAGGAAAAGTAAATCAAAGCATGAATTAAACCTAGATCTAAGAAGAATTAAACAAAAGAACATTCCAAACTAACTAAAGCATGTTCCAAACTAAATAAAGATTCTCTCTCTAGAAACTAACAAAAGCATGTTCCAAACTCCACTATGTGTTCCTCCTTTGACTCCTCTTAATTTCTGCATGTAATAGGCTCTGGATTGAGTTGGATCTGGGCCTGGGAATCCCATAAATTGCCCCCAGCATTTTCACTTTAATGAGGTCACGTGCGAGCATCGACGCGTACACGTGGGTCATGCATACGGGTCGCTTGGCATTTTTGCTATCCACACGTACGTGTCATGTACGCGTACGCATCGCCATGCGACTTCAAATTTCCACGCATGCGCATCTGTTGTGCATGCGCGTCGATGAGTGCATCTCAAATCCTTGATTTTCCATAATTTCTCCACTTTGCATGCTTTTCTCTTCACTCCTTTGATCCATTCCTAGCCTTTCCAACCTGTAATCACTCAAGAAACACATAAAGGTATCTAGTGGAATCAAAGGTGAATCAAAATTAGCAAATTAAAGGCCTAAAAAGTATGTTTTCACTGTTAAGCACAAATTAAGGAAAATTTATAAAACCATGCTATTTTAGTGAATAAGTGTGAGAAAAGGGTGATAAAATCCCCTAAATACAGCATAGAATGCACCACGAAATAGTGGTGCATCAAATGACATATCATTAGGCGTTCAACGCCCATCTTGGCAGCAGAGCTGGCGTTGAACGCCAGCCAGAGAGCACTGGCTGGGCGTTCAACACCCAAACATCCAAGCTTTCTAGCACTGAACGCCAGTGAGAAACCCCTCATTGGGCGTTCAGTTCCCAACCAGGCAGGCTCTCTGGCACTGAACGCCAGTGAGGAACTCCTCACTGGGTGTTCAATGCCCAAACATGCAGCCATTCTGGCACTGAACGCCAGTAAGGAACCCCTTACTAGGCGTTCAACGCCCACAAACCCGGGGAAGCTGGCATTGAATGCTAGCAAAGACATCCCTACTCGGTGTTCAACGCCCAAAGCACTAAAGAAACTGGCGTTTAAAGCTAGTAGGGGTGGACAGCAAGGGCGATCAATGCCCAAAAAGCTCACAGAGCTGGCCTTGAACTCTAGTTAAAGCACACCCTTTGAGTGCTTAAGTCCCACTCAAGAACCCTCTAGCCCAGAACCAAAGGAAACCATAAATACTATTGAGGTTCCTTTGCATGCACTTCTGCAGTGCATGAGCTCTGATGACTACTCATCCTCGGATGAGGATGAAGATACTAGGGAAGAGCAAGTTGCTCGGTACCTTGAAGCTCTTATGAAGCTGAATACCAAGTTATTTGGTATAGAGCCTTTGGAGGAAGAACCTTCATTGCTTACCAAAGAACTCCATGCTTTGGTTTAGCAGAGGCTACCTCAAAAACTTCCAGATCCTGGACACTTTTTGATTCCTTGCACCATAGGAACCATGATCTTTGAAAAGGCTCTGTGTGACCTAGGGTCAAGCATAAACCTCATGCCACTTTCTGTACTGGAAAAGCTGGGCATCCTTGAGGTACAAGCTACAAACATCTTATTAGAGATGATAGACAAGACAATGAAGAAGTCATATGGCTTAATAGAGGATGTCTTGGTAAAGGTTGAAAACCACTACATCCTTGCAAACTTCCTAGTCTTAGACATAGGAGAGGATGAGGATGAATCTGTCATCCTTGGAAGAGCTTTCCTGGCCACTGCCAATGTTATCATTGATGTGGTTAAGGGAAAATAGTTTTCCAACTAGGAGAAGACTATATCTTATTCAAGATGCCTCATCTCAATTCTCCCTTTAAAAGAGAGATAACTGTGCAACACCTAGTGTTCCAACCCTCTCTTTTTGTGCAGAGCTTTACAGAGTCCCCAGACATCAATTCTAAGTTTTGATGTTGGGCTACCATCAATAAGCTCTAAGCACAAAGGTACTAAGAAGAAAGTACCTAAAGGCTGGAAGGACAAAATAGTCCCAACTGAAGGCCTCTCACCTGGCATGAGATTTGTCTTCACTAAGAAACCAGTCTTACCATATACAGTGAGTCGTATCCTGTCTCTAGAGCATGTGGAGCTCATTCATGAGAGGACTGGAAGAAAGTTCACTGTAAGGAGCAAAAATCTGAGCCCATACTCACCTCCGTAAGGAGCTAACCGTCAAGCTAATGACGTTAAAAAAGCGCTTGTTGGGAGGCAACCCAACCTTAAGTAATTTTATTTTCTTTCAGTATTGTTTTTTTTTTCAGTTATCTTTAGAGTCATGATCATATGCAGCAGTTAGAACAGAGACAGAATCTCACAAAAGTGAAAACAGAACACTTTGGATGGAGTGTTAAAGTTGAACGCTGATGAGGGAAAAATAATTTCCACACAAACTCACCGGCAAGTGTACAGAGTCGCATCAAGTAGTAATAACTCACAAGAGTGAGGTCGATCCCACAGGGATTGATGGATCAAGCAACTTTAGTGAGGTGATTAGTTTAGTCAAGCTAACAGTGTTGAATTGGATGAAATTGAAGCAACAGAAAGTGAATTGCAGGAATTATAAAGTGCATAATGTAAATTACAGAAGCTTAAATGACAAGAAAGGTAAATTGCAGAAGATCTAACTTGTAGGAAGTAAATTGACATGGTAATGTCCAGTCTGGTGCAGAGATAACTGGTGCTGTGACCAGCTTAGCTTTCAGAGTTTCAAACGCCTGCAGGCACTCTGTGTGAAACAAAAATGGCGTGTCAGCAGCTAGCAGGTTGCTTAGAGGTTTTGCAATTTTTTAAAAATCCTTTATAAACCTCCTATAGAATCCTGCATGCCCCAGAAAGCTTCTGATTGCCTTAACATTGGCAGGTGGTAGTAATTTTTCAATTACCTCTATTTTAGCTTGATCCACCTCTATTCCCTTGTTTGAAATTTTATGCCCAAGGACAATCCCTTCAGTCACCATAAAGTGACATTTTTCCCAGTTTAAAACCAGGTTGGTCTCTTGGCATCTTTTCAAAACAGGAGCTGAATGAGTCTCCATATACTGAGAAGTCATCCATGAAGACTTCCAGAAATTTTTCCACCATATCAGAGAAAATAGAGAGCATGCATCTCTGAAAGGTTACAGGTGCATTACACAGCCCAAATGGCATCCTTCTGTAAGCAAATACTCCAGATGGACATGTGAATGTTGTTTTCTCTTGATCCTGGGGATCTATTGTAATTTGGTTGTAGCCTGAATAGCCATCCAAAAAGCAGTAATAATCATGACCTGCTAGTCTCTCTAGCATCTGGTCTATGAATGGTAAAGGAAAATGATCCTTCCTGGTGGCTGTATTGAGCCTTTTGTAGTCAATACACATGCGCCACCCTGTAACTGTTCTTGTAGGAACCAGTTCATTTTTTTCATTATGAACCACTGTCATGCCTCCCTTTTTGGGGACAACTTGAACAGGGCTCACCCAGGGGCTATCAGAAATATGATAAATAATCCTAGCCTCCAATAATTTGGTGACCTCTTTCTGCACCACTTCCTTCATTGCAGGATTTAGCCGCCTTTGTGGTTGAACCACTGGCTTAGCGTTATCCTCTAATAAGATCTTGTGCATGCATCTAGCTGGGCTTATGCCCTTAAGGTCACTTATGGACCACCCAAGAGCTGTCTTGTGTGTCCTTAGCACTTGAATTAGTGCTTCCTCTTCCAGTGGGTTTAAAGCAGAGCTTATGATCACTGGAAAAGCATCACCTTCTCCCAGAAATGTATATTTCAGGGATGGTGGTAATGGTTTGAGCTCGGGTTTAGGAGGTTTTTCCTCTTCCTGAGGAAATTTCAGAGACTCTTTCAATTCCTCTGAATCCTCTAGATCAGGTGAAACATCTATAAAGACGTTTTTCAGCTCTGATTTGAGACTCTCAGCCATGTTGATCTCCTCCACCAAAGAGTCAATAAGATCAACTTTCATACAGTCTTTTGGTGTGTCTGGATGCTACATGGCATTGACAGCATTCAACTTAAACTCATCCTCATTGACTCTCAGGGTGACTTCCCCCTTTTGGACATCAATGAGAGTTCGTCCAGTTGCTAGGAAAGGTCTTCCTAGAATGAGAGTAGCACTCTTGTGCTCCTCCATCTCCAGCACTACGAAGTCAGTGGGAAAGGCGAATGGCCCAACCCTGACAATCATGTCCTCAATCACGCCTGATGGGTATTTAATGGAGCCATCAGCAAGTTGGAGACATATCCGGGTTGGTTTAACTTCTTCAGTTAAACCAAGCTTTCTGATAGTGGATGCAGGTATTAGGTTGATGCTTGCCCCAAGATCACATAAGGCTGTCTTGGTGCAATTACCCTCAAATATGCATGGTATCAGAAAGCTTCCGGGATCTTTAAGCTTTTCAGGGAAGCTTTTCAGAATGACTGCACTGCATTCTTCAGTGAGGAGAACATTTTCAGTTTCTCTCCAATCATTCTTATGACTTAAGATCTCTTTCATGAACTTGGCATAAGAAGGTATTTGCTCAAGTACTTCTGCAAACGGAATCTTTATTTCCAGAGTTCTGAGATAATCTGCAAAGCGAGCAAATTGCTTATCCTGCTCCTCTTGGCGGAGTTTTTGAGGATAAGGTATCTTGGCTTTATATTCCTCAACTTTGGTTGCTGCAGGTTTATTTCCTACAGAAGTGGTTGAAGAAGCCCTTTTAGAGGGGTTGTTATCAGCACTTGTGTGTGTTTGATCCCTCACTGGCAATTGAGTGCCAGGGTTGGAAGTTGGAGTGACGTTAGACGCCAACTCCTCATCTGTTCCTGGCGTCTGAATGCCAGAACTGTGCTTTCTTTGGGCGTTCAACGCCAGTTCCTTGCTTGTTTCTAGCGTTGAACGCCAGTCCTGAGCATGGTTTGGGCGTTCAGCGCCAGCCTTCCACCCAATTTCTGGCGTTTTAGCACCAGAATTATTTTTCCCCGGGCTCTTACTGTCCTTAGATGGAATTTGGGTAGTTTGCTCATTTCTTGGCTTCCTGCTGCCTTGAGGTGGGGTATTTAATGTTTTCCCACTTTTTAATTATACAGGACTGAGTTCAGCAGTTACTGTTTTAGCCTCTTCTTTCATGGAAGGGTCACTGCTTAGATACAGATCTGATTTCTGGCAACTGTATCAATGAGCTCTTGAGCTTCTTCAATTGTCTTCCTCATGTGGATAGATCCACCAGCTGAGTAGTCTAGAGACATCTTAGCTCTTTCTGTAAGCCCATAATAGAAGATGTCTAGCTGAACCCACTTTGAAAACATTTCAGAGGGGCATTTTCTTAGCATCTCTCTGTATCTCTCCCAGGCATCATAAAGAGATTCATTATCTCCTTGTTTAAAGCCTTGGATGTCCAGCCTTAGCTGTGTCATCCGTTTGGGAGGAAAGTATTAATTCAGGAATTTTTTTGTCAGCTGTTTCCATGTCTTTATGCTAGCCTTAGGTTGGTTATTTAACCACCTCTTAGCTTGGTCTTTTACAGCAAATGGGAACAGTAATAATCTGTAGACATCCTGATCTACTTCCTTATCATGTACTGTGTCAGCAATTTGTAAAAACTGTGCTAGAAACTCTGTAGGTTCTTCCTGTGGAAGACCGGAATACTAGCAACTTTGCTGCACCATGATAATGAGCTGAGGATTCAACTCAAAGCTACTGACTCCAATGGAGGGTATACTGATACTACTCCCATATGAAGCAGTGGTGGGGTTAGCATATGACCCCAGAGTCCTTCTGGACTGTTCATTTCCACTTAGATCCATGATGGAGAATGCGAGATGATGTAAAATAGAGAAAAAATATTTTTATTTATTTATTTATTTATTTATTTCGAAAATAAAATAAATTAAAATAAAATAAATAAAAATGGGTGAAGATTTTCAAAAAATGGAGAGAGAGAAAGAAAAAAATGGTTAGAAAGTTTTGAAAAAGATATGATTGAAAGGATTTGATTGGAAAAGATATGATTTGAAAAAGATATGATTTTTAAATTTGATGCTAATTTTTTGAAAATTATGAGTAGAATAAAGAAAAGATATTATTTATTTTTTTGATTTTTGAATTTTATGATGAAAGAGATAACACACAAAAGACACACAACTTAAAATTTTTAGATCTAATGCTCCTTGTTTTTGAAAATTTTGGAGGGAAAACACCAAGGAACACCAAATTTAAACATTTTAAGATCAAAACACAAGGAGGACTCAAGAACACTTTGAAGAATCACAAGAACAATAAGAACATGAGGGAGGAACACCAAACTTAAAATTTTTAGAAAACCAAACTAAAATTTTCGAAAATTATAAAAAAATTAACAAGAAAACACCAAACTTAAAGTTTGGCACAAGATTTAATCAAAGAAAAATTATTTTTGAAAAGAAAGATTTTAAAAAGAAGATACCCAATTACCAAGAACATACACCAACGCTCTAGCCAATTGGGCAGTAAATGTAACACTTGTTTTGAAGAAGTATTTTTAAAAAAAAATTAAAAAAAAAAGAGAAAACAAGGATTTAAAAAAAAAGAAAATTTCAACCAAAAACAATAATAGAAGACTCTAAACCAAAAAGAAAAATTTTTCCTAATCTAAGCAACAAAATAAATCGTTAGTTGTCCAAACTCGAACAATCCCCGGCAACGGCGCCAAAAACATGGTGCACGAATTTGTTACATGTCAATGTCAATATTACTATTTTTCACAAATTCGCACAACTAACCAGCAAGTGCACTGGGTCGTCCAAGTAATACCTTACGTGAGTAAGGGTTGAATCCCATGGAGATTGTTGGCTTGAAGCAATCTGTGGTTACCTTGTAGCTCTTAGTCAGGAAAACAATTCACTTATCAAAATGGATTGCGAGGAATAAAAGAGCATGAAATAAATACTTATTATGCAGTAATGGAGAATATGTTGGAGTTTTGGAGATGCCTTGTCTTTTGAATTTCTGCTTTCTCCCTGTCTTCTTCTTCACGTACGCACGTCCCTTGATGAGAGAACTTTTGCGTGGTCTAGAAATTTGCGGATAAATCCTCGTTGCAAGTATAGTTTCTAAACCTTCAAAAGTCCTTTCATACAAACGTTTTGGTTGTCACAAGTAACAAACCCCTTTTTAAATTGATAATCGAGTATTAAACCTCGGGTCGTCTTCTCAAGGAATTGCAGGGAGGTATGTTCTTATTATTGGTTATGGAGATTGTAAATTTGGGGTTTTGAGAAATTTGGAGTTTGGGAAATGTGCACAGGTATATTTTCAAGCAATAAAAATTAATAAATAACTATAAAATAAACTCTTGGCAAGGTATGAAGACTGGAGGTCCTATCCCAATTATCCTTATCAATTGTAACGAGAATTGGATTTTTCTCCCACTTTATTAACCTCTAACTATGAAGGTAAGTTAAGTGGATGAATTAATTCTTGAAGAATTCCAATTCTCAATCAACAATGAGTTTGATAACTCAAGAGTCACCAATTATTTAACCAAAGCCAAAAGGGGGAAATTCTACTAGAATGAAAATAATTTGGATAAACACAGAGCATTAATAAATTAAAGAAAGCAATCATAAGTCTGGAATACCTCAATTAACTCTAATAAAGACATCAAATGTAACATGGAAGAGTTCATAAATTATATAAAAATAAAGAACCTGGGATTGAGAGTCACTCTAAAACTAAGAGAAATCCTAAATCCTAATCCTAAGAGAGAGGAGAGAACCTCTCTCTCTAAAAACTATATCTACTCCTAAAATTGTGAATGTGAAAGCCTCCTCATGAATGGATGCAGTCCCTCACTTTATAGCCTTTAATCTGTGTTTTCTGGGCCGCAAACTGGGTCAGAAACAGTCCAGAATTCGCTAGTTTCGAATTTTGCCACGCTGGATTTCCGTCACTGCGACGCGGTCGCATGGATCACGCGGTCGCGTTGCCTAGCATCAGGGAAACTATAACACATTATTTATCAAATCAAAGCCCCGGATGTTAGCTTTCAAACGCAACTGGAACCGTGTCATTTGGACATCTGTAGCTAAAGTTATAGCCATTTGAGTGCGAAGAGGTCAGGCTGGACAACTTAGCAATTTCTTCAACTTCTTGTATTCCTTCCACTTTTGCATGCTTCCTTTCCATCCTCTTAGCCATTCCTGTCCTGTAATCTCTGAAAGCACTTAACACACATATCAAGGCATCTAATAGTAATAAGAGAGGATTAATAATAAGCAAACATAAGATCAAAGAAGCATGTTTTCAATCAAAGCACATAATTAGGAAGGCAAATGTAAAACCATGCAAATAGTATGAATAGGTGGGTAAAGAGTAGATAAAAACCACTCAAATGAGCACATGATAAACCTTGAAATAGAGGTTTATCAACCTCCCCACACTTAAACACTAGCATGTCCTCATGCTAAGCTCAAGAGAAGCTATAAAGGTGAAGAGGAATGATAGAATGTATGAAATGCAATCCTATATATATGAATGCAACTAAATGTGAAATGATTCTACCTACTTGGTTAAAAATTAAATAAGCTCTTCAAGACAAACATAAATCAGATTTCACTAATTCAAATTATACAATAAAAAGCAAGTGAACTTGTAAGAAGACAGCTCATGAAAGCAGGGAACATAGAATTTAAGCGTTGAACCCTCACTGGAAGTGTATATCACTCTAATCTCTCAAGTGTATAGGGTAATTCGCTCTACTCTTCTCTAGTCATGCTTTCTAAACCTTGTTCTTCATCTAACCAATGCAAACATCATGAGGTCTTTCCAAGGTTGTAATGGGGCTAAGGTAAGGGTGAAGGTATATATATGGCTAAGTGAGCTTTATAAATTGAATCTTTAATTAACCTAAGCTCTCACCTAATATACATATACTCTATATACTTTTAAATTCATGCCTAACTACCCATAATTCCCACTTTTGTATAATTCCCATACTCATGTACCAAATTTTCTTTAATTTTTATCACATGTGCATTGATTTTTCATTAACTTAACATTGGGATAATTTTGTCCCCTTATTTATTTATCTATATTATATATTTTTTTTTTACTTTTTCTCTTTTTCTCTTTTTTCTCTTTTTTTTTTTTGAATCATAAAAGCAAACATAACTTATCAATGCACATGGATTCTTCATTATTTTTCTATTTTGATTTTTTCATGAGTAGGTTCCCAAATTCCCAATATTCAAATAAATTAAATACGTTCCCTTATTAACCAATGTTCCCACAATTTCTCCACACTTAGTTGATGCACAATTTCTATCTTAAGCTAACCAAAGATTCACTTGGGATTTTTTTTTATTTGTTTTTCTGCTTAAGGCTAGTAATGTGGTTATAGAACAAGAGGGGATTAAAAGCTCAAGGGGCTAACAAAGGTGATGTAAAAGGTAGGCTTATTTGGGGTAAGTGAGTTAATAACAAATAATGGCCTCAATCATATGCAAGCATGTAAATATACTAAATAATGGACATATAGAATGGAACAAAGCAAAGATTGTAATTATAGAGAAGAAAACACACAAGAATAAAAATTTATGGTTAAATAATGTAACCATGTAAATAAGCTCAAAATCTCACAGGTTGTGTGTTCTTTAGCTCAAAAACCATGTTCCAAATACAACTTCAAACAAGTTTAACACAAAAATTTTGGTTTTAAATTAGTGAAAATTTTCAAAAAATAGGATCTTAAGAAAAAACTTATTATTTTAACCAAGCAGTAACTAAATGCAAAAATTAAATAAACATGCAATTAAATATGCAAATCCAACAATTAACAAAGAAAATAAAATATTGGTGTTTGAGACAGGAAAGTACTAACCCATGGAGATCGGTATCGACCTCCCCACACTTAAAGATTGCACCGTCCTCGGTGCATGCTAAGATGTGCAAGTGGATGGGGGTTGTGGTTCCTCAGCTGGGGCTCTTTTTGTTCCTTTCCTTGCTGTTGATTTGGGAATGGCTTTCTCTTTTCCTTTCTTGGTGGCCATCCTGAAAAAGGGAAGAGAAAGTAAACTAAATTTAAAGAGATATATATAGCAAGGAAGATAACGGAAAAGGTGGTGATGGATGCACATTAAGATATAACTGACATTATCACATGCTCGCGAGTACATGTGAAAAGCCATCAATGGAAAATAGCTAGTGCATATAAGGACAAGTGAATGCAAGGTGTTTATTGGCATGCCGGCAAAGGCATGAGTAGCATAGATCAAGCATTCAATGTCCAACTTAGATTACCAAGTCTTTCAAACTAGAAATATGTTTGTAATGACAATTATATTGAATGAATATGATATGAAAAAGGGTTTTGCGAAAAGCAGGCATTCAGAGTAGTAGGATAAAAGATACTGAAAAGCAGTGCACAATGCCATACGGGCATTTTCACAAACACATAGCATGCATGGTAAATAATCTAATGAAAATAATAAATTGAACATGCAAGCAACCCTTTAAAAATAAATATATATATATATATATATAATTGTCAAATAATTCTTCTAATAATCCACAAGTAAAATATTGAAATAATGACCCAAATAAATTTCTAACACCAATGAAAATAATGTAATGAATGAAAGTATGCAAATAAAGAAAATAGAATGAGAGGGAAAAAGGATGAAAATAAGAAAAAGAAATAAGGAGGGAAAAGAGAAAATAGGATTTGGGGAAGAGAAAGACAAGATATTTTGGCATATGAGGTTAAGGTGTACGACGCTGGCGACGCGGTCGCGTGGGTGACGCGGCCGCGTGGTGCGCAATAAGGTCAGGCGACGCGGACGCGTGGGGCATGCGATCGCGTGACTTGATTTGTGCTAGTGGCGCGAGTGCAGCCTCGCGGTCGCACAACTCTCTGTTCAAAACTTAGTATTGCCAAAATCCTGGGTGACGCGGTCGCGTGGTTGACGCGATCGCGTGAGTGGCCATCATGGGGATATGACACGGACGCGTGGGGCACGCGTTCGCGTGGTGAGGCTTGGGCTTCCAGCACGATTCCAGCCCAACTCCAGCTCAACTTTCGGCCATGCACCCGGTTGACGTCGATTTTCAGGTCACGCGGCCGCGTGGGTGACGCGGTCGTGTGGGAAGCCAATATTCCCAGGTGACGCGGTCGCGTCAGCGACGTGGTCGCGTGGGGTGATTTGTGCCATTGGCACGCCTCCAGCGCTGCTCCTGCGAAACTCTCTGTTTAATTTCTTTCCTCCTAACGCACTGGTGACGCGGACGCGTCAGCGACGCTGCCGCGTTGCGTGTGTGCTTTTTTTTTTTTATCTGAAAAATGAAGAATGCAGTGTTAAGATGAATGTTATGCAAAACTCCAGGTTCAATATAATAAAATAAAATAAAATAAAACTAGAAAACAAATAAAACTAAATAAAAATGAAAAAAGAACAATCATACCATGGTGGGTTGTCTCCCACCTAGCACTTTTAGTTAAAGTCCTTAAGTTGGACATTTGGCGAGCTTCCTGTTATGGTGGCTTGTGCTTGAACTCATCCAGGAATCTCCACCAATGTTTGTGATTCCAGTGTCCTCCGGGGTCCCAAACTAGGCATGTAAAGCCCTTAAGGAGCTTCAAACAGATTCTTAGGCTCCCGGGGTGTTGGATGTCAGAACAGATTCCAGGATCCCAAACATTTCTTTTACACCCGTTTTTGTCTCGATCTGCATTTTTCCAGGCGGGTGAAAGGTGATCTGGATTCTCACTGCAGCGACCAAACAGCTTCCTAGACCCATTCAGTTGAGCTTTATACCAACCCTTGCATTTGAACTTAAAGCTTCCAACCATGATGAACCTTGCAGGACAATTCTTACCACTGGCCATCTTCCTCTTACTCTTAATATCACAGAGAGCTCTAAGTTGACCATCCGTCTCCAGTAGCCCATATTCAAGTGGGATTAGAAAGCTATGGGATGTGAATTTTACCCACTTGAATGTTGTGAAGGATGATGGCAACTTAGGGGGAGGTATTTTTAATGAAATTGCAAGTTCCACTCCCTTGTGCTCTTCTCTGATAATTACCACCTCTTTGCAAGCTTCTTCAATTTCAACCTCTTCCTCTTGGTAGCTTCCTTCCAATTCAATCTTCTCTTCATTGCTTTCCAAGGGCATGGGAGGTTGTGCTTCTTCTTCTTGAATCTCCATCTCTTGATCAACCTCTTCCAAGTCTTCAACTATGATATGCTTTGGAGGTTGTACACCCTCCTCAGCATCAATTTCAACCATCATGGAAGGAGGCTCTATATCTTGACCTTCCCATGGAGATTCTGCATCTCCTAAGTCTTCAACCACTTCTTCTTCTTGAACAATGACAGCGTCTTCCACTTGTTCTAGTATGAATTCATTCTCTGTCTTGTCCACTGGGGTTTCTGGTATCTCCTTCATGCTATGCTCTTCACTAGACTGTCCACATGGGGCTATGGCTGATCCTTGTGTATTTAAGCGTCTAGAAGCCCATTGAATTAATACTTGCCCCAATTGTTGAACGGTTGCCTGAAATTTAATTACTGTTTCCCTTAGGCAATCCTCTGCTTCTCGGGTTGCCGGACTTGGACATGATACAAAAGAAAGTGGTGGTGGTTGGGAGTGATTGGATTGGAATTGGGGTGGTTGCAATTTGAATTTTGAAATTTGATTTTTGAAATAAGATAAGATAAGATAAAAATTTTAAAAATAAAAATCTGAAATTTTTTTTAGGCAAATTTCGAAAATTCAACGAAAAATAGAGAAAATATATTTTTTGAATTAAATGAGGAAAGAGAAAAACAACAAAACGATACCAAATTTAAAATTTTTTAGATCAAAACGAAGAAAACAACTAAGAACAACTTAAAGGTCAAGATGAACACGAAGAACAACTTGAAGATCAAGATGAACACTAAGAATAAATTTTTGAAAAAAATTTTTAACAAGAAAATAAAAACCAATAACCTCTTAATTAACGAAAAAAGCAAAAATTAAAAACAAAAAATAAAAACAAATTAAAAAGCAAATATTTACAATAACCAATAATAAGGCACACGTTTGCAATTTCCCGGCAACGGCGCTATTTTGATGAGAGAACTTTTGCGTGGTCTAGAAATTTGCGGATAAATCCTCATTGCAAGTATAGTTTCTAAACCTTCAAAAGTCCTTTCATACAAACGTTTTGGTTGTCACAAGTAACAAACCCCTTTTTAAATTGATAACCGAGTATTAAACCTCGGGTCGTCTTCTCAAGGAATTGCAGGGAGGTATGTTCTTATTATTGGTTATGGAGATTGTAAATTTGGGGTTTTGAGAAATTTGGAGTTTGGGCAATGTGCACATGTATATTTTCAAGCAATAAAAATTAATAAATAACTGTAAAATAAACTCTTGGCAAGGTATGAAGACTGGAGGTCCTATCCCAGTTATCCTTAAAAATTGTAACGAGAATTGGATTTTTCTCCCACTTTATTAACCTCTAACTATGAAGGTAAGTTAAGTGGATGAATTAATTCTTGAAGAATTCCAATTCTCAATCAACAATGAGTTTGATAACTCAAAAGTCACCAATTATTTAACCAAATCCAAAAGGGGGAAATTCTACTAGAATGAAAATAATTTGGATAAATATAGAGCATTAATAAATTAAAGAAAGCAATCGTAAGTCTGGAATACCTCAATTGACTCTAATAAAGACATCAAATGTAACATGGAAGAGTTCATAAATTATATAAAAATAAAGAACCTGGGATTGAGAGTCACTCTAAAACTAAGAGAAATCCTAAATCCTAATCCTAAGAGAGAGGAGAGAACCTCTCTCTCTAAAAACTACATCTACTCCTAAAATTGTGAATGTGAAAGCCTCCTCATGAATGGATGCAGTCCCTCAATAATCTGTGTTTTTTGGGCCGCAAACTGGGTCAGAAACAGTCCAGAATTCGCTGGTTTCGAATTTTGCCACGCTGGATTTCCGTCAATGCGATGCGGCCGCATGGATCATGCGGTCGCATTGCCTAGCGTTAGGAAAACTATAATATATTATAAATCAAATCGAAGCTCCGGACGTTAGCTTTCCAACGCAACTGAAACCGCGTCATTTGGACCCTTGTAGCTAAAGTTATAGACATTTGAGTGCGAAGAGGTCAGGCTGGACAGCTTAGCAATTTCTTCAACTTCTTGTATTCCTTCCACTTTTGCATGCTTCCTTTCCATCCTCTTAGCCATTTCTGTCCTGTAATCTCTGAAAGCTCTTAACACACATATCAAGGCATCTAATAGTAATAAGAGAGGATTAATAATAAGCAAACATAAGATCAAAGAAGCATGTTTTCAATCAAAGCACATAATTAGGAAGGCAAATGTAAAACCATGCAAATAGTATGAATAGGTGGGTAAAGAGTAGATAAAAACCACTCAAATGAGCACAAGATAAACCATGAAATAGAGGTTTATCATCCCTCCTCTGGCACGCTGTGTGTTGGTGGATCACCGTTGTCAATGGCTACCATCCTTCCTCTCAGTGAAAATGGTCCAGGTGCGCTGTCACCGCACGGCTAATCCTCTGTAGGTTCTCGATCATACCGGAATAGGATTTACTATCCTTTTTTGTCTGTCACTACGCCCAGCACTCGCGAGTTTGAAGCTCGTCACAGTCATCCAATCCCAAAATCCTACTCGGAATACCACAGACAAGGTTTAGACTTTCTGGATTCTCAAGGATGCCGCCAATATATTCTAGCTTATACCACGGAGATTCTGATTAAGGAATCTAAGAGATACTCATTCAATCTAATGTAGAACGGAAGTGGTTATCAGGCACACGTTCATAGGTTGAGAATGGTGATGAGTGTCATGGATCATCACATTCATCATAATAAAGCACGAATGAACATCTTAGATAGGAACAAGCGTGTTTGAATAGAAAACAGAAGTAATTGCATTAATTCATCGAAACACAGCAGAGCTCCTCACCCCCAGCAATAGATTTTAGAGACTTATGCCGTCAAAAAGTACAAAGTTCAGATCTAAAAATGTCATGAGATACAAAATAAATTTCTAAAAGTTGTTTAAATAGTAAACTAGTAACCTAGGTTTACAGAAAATGAGTAAACTATGATAGATAGTGCAGAAATCCAGTTCTGGGGCCCACTTGGTGTGTGCTGGGGCTGAGACTAAAGCTTCTCACGTGCCTGGGCTGTTTTGGGTGTTCAACGCCAGGTTGTAACCTGTTTCTAGCGTTGAACTCCAACTTGTAACCTGTTTCTGGCGCTGGAAGCCAGACTGCAACATGGAACTGGCGTTGAACGCCAGATTACGTCATCTATCCTTGAGCAAAGTATGGACTATTATATATTGCTGGAAAGCCCTGGATGTCTACTTTCCAATGCAATTAGCAGTGCGCCAAGTGGACTCCGGTAGCTCCAGAAAATCTATTCCGAGTGCAGAGAGGTCAGAATCCAACAACATCAGCAATCCTTTTTCAGCCCGAATCAGATTTTTGCTCAGCTCCCTCAATTTCAGCCAGAAAATACCTGAAATTACAGAAAAGCACACAAACTCATAGTAAAGTCCAGAAATATAATTTTTTTTCTAGAAACTAGTGAAAATATACTAAAAACTTAACTAAAACATCCTAAAAACTACATGAAATTAACCCCAAAAAGCGTATAAAATATCCGCTCATCATCTTTCCATAGGAGTTGACTAGGACTTGAGGATCAAATTAATTAGTCCATTTGACTCTCCTTTGTTTAGCAAGGGTTAATTAAAGTGGGAGCAGAATCCAATTCTCATCACACTTGATAAGGATAACTAGGATAGGACTTCAATTTCTCATACCTTGCCAAGAGATTTTATTAATTATTAATTTATGTTTCTTGTTATTTAAATTACTTGTTCCCTATTTCAAAAACCCAAAAATATATAACCAATAATAAATCATACCTCCCTGCAATTCCTTGAGAAGACGACCTGAGGTTTAAATACTTCAGTTTATTATTTTTTATTGGGTTTGCTTAAGTGACAACCCAACATTTGTATGAAAGGAATTCTTGTCGGCCTAGAAGCTATACATACAATGGGAATTTATTTGTGAAAATTCTAGATCGCACGAGAGTTTTGCTCGTCAAAAATGGCGCCGTTGTCGGGGAATTGCAAACGTGTGCCTTATTATTGGTTATTATAAATATTTTATTTTTGCTTGCTTATTTACTTTTATCTTTGTTTTTAATTTTTATTTGTTACTATGAATTCTCACCCCCGTCGCTTTGAGTTTGGCTCTAATGCTGTTGAAAGGAATGGAAGCTATAACAGGAACATGCATCAAGGTCAGAACAATCAGAGATGGACGGAGCCACGAGGATCTGATCAACCCTTTCGGCAACAACAGCCTCCAAGATACCATGGACCACGACCATTCCAGAACGCACACCCAGATGATGGATATGGTGGACCCCTTTGTAATTACCGACAAGCCCCATCCTACGCCTATGAACCACCTCCTCAACACAGCTTTGAACCACCACACTCACAAGCCCCCTACTACCATTCACCTCCATATGACCCTAACCATTATCCACACCAATTCCAATCCAATTACTCCCAAGAACCACCACTTCCCTATGCACCATGTCCATATCCATCAACCCAGGAATCCATTAAGGAACGTCTTAAGGAAATAGTGGAAAAATTTCATGCAACCCTTCACCAATTGAATCAAGTGATAAATCGATTACCTCTCCGACGTTCGGACACTCAAGGAACTCCCATGGCTTCATGTGGACAATATAATGAATAACGTAGCATGAAGGAGATACTAGAAACTCCAGTGGACAGTACGGAGCATGACTTTGTACTGGAACAAGTGGAGGAAGCTGTAATTATCGAAGAAGAAGAATTGGTTGAAGACTTAGGAGATGCTGAACCTCCATGGGAATCCAGAATTGAGGAGAATTCTGTCATGAATTTTGCAGCTGATGCTAAGGAGGACAGTGCACAAATCCCAAGGTAGGTATCTTATGAAGAACTGGATGGAACAACTCAACAAGCGAGTTTCCCTGGTGATGATAATCACAAGTCAAGTTCTCCTAGTAATGAACTTGCATCCGCAAGTGAATTCTTTGAGGTTGAAGAATCTTCCCCAAGTGAGTATGAAGATGATGCGGAGGTAGACTTTTCCCAACCTCCAAATTTTGACTCGAGTGATGAGGAAAATATCGAAGACTTTGATCAAGACATGGTTACAGCTGAAGAAAATTGCAAAGAAGTGGAAGAATTCACAGAAGATGGCAAAACCACTGGAAACACCTATCCCAAGGCCATTACCGCCCAATACAAACTTCAGGTGGGTAAAATCCTTAGCTTTTATCTTTACTTTTCCACTTGAATATGGTTTGCTTAAAACAGATGGCCAGCTTAGAGCTCTTTGCGACTTTAAGAGTAAAAGGAAAATGGTTCGTACTCAGAGCTGGTATGCAAGATTCAATAAGGTTCCACACTTTAATTTGAAGTGCAAGGATTGGTATCAAGTTCGATTGAATGGGTCTCGAAAAATTTTTAGTCATCTTGGTGAGAATACAACTTCCAAAGTGCCCGGCTGGAAAAATGTAGATCAAGAAAAAAGGCGGGTATAAAAGCAAGGTTTGGGATCCTGGAATCTATTCTGACATTCAACACCCCGGAAGCCTGAAAACCTATTTGAATTTACTCAAAGGCTTTACATGCCTAGTTTGGGACTCCGGAGGCTGTTGGAGTTCCAAACACTGGTGGGGAGTTTTGGATGAATTCCAGCACAAGCCACCATAACAAAGGGCTCCCCAAATGTCCGACTTAAGGACTTTAACTAAAAGCGCTAGGTGGGAGACAACCCACCATGGTATGATCGTTCCTTTTTCAATTTTATTTTGTTTTGTTTGTTTTTGAGTTTTATTTTATTTTATTTTCATTGAACCTAGAATTATTCATAACATCCACATTAGCATTGCATGTTTCATACTGCATAATTGCATTAAAAAAAATCACCCCACGCGAGCGCGCAGGCCACGCGTGGGCGTCGATTGAAAATCGGCGTAAAAATCCAACGCCTAGAAAGTTGGACTGGAATCGTGCGGCTGGTGTGCATTTAGCACGAATTGGCCCACGCGTTCGAGTCCTTGACGTGAACGCGTCACTTGCACTACGCACATCCCATGCGAAAGCGTGAGCGACGCGTACGCGTCGCATGGATTTTAGGGAACTGTTGGAAATACAGAGTTGCGCCAAAATGACGCTGGAATTGTGCGTTTAGCATAATTCTGAGCAATGCGTACGCATGCCTCACGCATACGCGTCACTTTCATTATCTTCCAACCACGCGATCGCATCAATGACGCGTTTGCGTCAGAACCCTCTTCGTCCCAGTCACGCGATCGCGTGCTCCACGCGTTCGTGTGGATTCAAAATCAATAACCCCAACCCACGCAAAACCCTACCCATTCCGCGTCACCCTTTCCCCCCCAATCCTCCTCTGCTCTCTCTGCCTTCTCCCCCCAACCACCACACGACCCCCCTCCTCACCTGTTCTCCTCCTTCCCTTAAACCCACACCCCGCCACACCGAACCACCGCCGTGCCGCCACCCATCATTGCCGCGTCACCAACACCACCACCACACTTCCACCATCTCTTTGTTCCATACATTTGTTCCTCTACACACCAGGTTCCGCCAAACTACGATTCCTCTTTTTGATTAGTTAGTTAGTTTTTCAATTCTTGTTCAAATTAGGATAGTTAGAGATGCATGATCGTAGTGAATATTAGGTGGTTAGGTAGCTAGGATGTGGTTAGTGGATTTAGGCCTGATAATTGCACTGTTCGTGCTACCTATTTTTATCTTATTCGCAATTCTGAATTTGCTGTGATGATGTGATGTTCATATGTTGTTCTTTCATGTTTGATGCTGTTGTACACTGTTCTCTCATGTTCTTGCTATTTGTTAATCTTTTCAGCACTACTTAATGTCATATGAACTGATTTTCTTGCTGTTTATTACTCGGGAACATCCAATTTTAGCCGGAATACTGCCCAAATTTTCTCAGCAAATTGTTTCACTCAACTCCATTCATGAATTGGTCTTGGAAATTTCATGTTTTGCGCTATTTGGTTTCAAGCTAGCCAATTCATGGATGACTGGGCTTGCATTCTCACTCTTTCTGGTTCCTGGATTACTAAATTGCATTGATGATTTCCTTTTCCTTATGCAATCTTATAAATTATCATCAATACACTGCAAATCTTTGCTTGAATATGAGTTGATTGTTCTTCAGGTTTGTGAATTTACTGTTAACTAGGAAACCCATTATCATGCCACTTGCTTTAACTTTCTAACTTTCTTTTGACTTACTAACTGCTTTAACTTTCTAACTTCTCTTTTTACCTAACTACTTTAACTTTCTAACTCAAGGCATGATTACTGTTTTTCCTAATTAACAAGAATTCCACATATCATATATTTTGGATTGTGATTTTTACTCTCAGACTTTTCACTTGCATACAGTCCAAAATTTACTCATATTTAATTCATTTCATGTTTTTATTATTCTTTTGCCTTTATGCTTATATTGATAAATCCTATTTGCTTACCTATTTTCCTGCTTTAGTTTTTAATCTATAGCCTACAACTTCTGCTTTTCAGGATGTATGACCCCAAAAGTAAGGGAAAAGGCAAAGCAATCACTGGAAAAAGAAAAAAGGAGAATCCTCTACCTCTATTTTGGATATCCTCCATGACGATTCCTGGCGGGAAAATCATTTTACCCCGCAGGAAAAGGCCGATCAGCTCCTCCCTGCCACTGACGCAGAAAAATTTACAAACAAATACTGTGAGCTAAAGTACCTAGTTTTTGCCACTTCCAGGAACCTATATCTAGAGATAACACTCAAAATTCCAGAAGAACTACAACAATACATATCAGATCAGATAAAACAGAGAGGCTGGTTCTTCTTGGAAAGGAACTTGACTGAAGTTAACTCATCCTAGGTCAGAGAATTCTATTGTAACTATTTCAAAACGACCCTATATGCAGTTCAACTCAGAGGGAAGAAAATTCTGGTTACTGAGGAAGCCATTGAGGAAATCCTCCACCACCTGCCTCCGAGCCCATTTATCACCTCGTGCACCGACTCTTCGCACGCCTGGATCGAATGGAGCGTCGCAGTAAGCGACGCTATGAGTACCTAAAGTTGATGATCCGATCTGGCAGTGACATCCCCTCTGAGCCTGACACACCTTCAGAGACATTTGATGTGGAGGCGGACGATCACGAGGAGGAGGCCCGTGCAAAGGCTGAGTAGGCAGGACCTGAGCAGGCTGCCCCACACCATGAGGAGCCACAGCAGATACAGCCTGCAGACCCATAGATCCCTCTACAGTCAATGCCTCCACTTCAGTAGACAGACCCTCCGACCATGCCACAGACTACAGAGCCTCATATCACCATAGAGACACCTATTGCACATCCTTCCGGATATGACACTCCTTCACACCCAGCTTGAGTGAGCATCGAGGACGATGCTAATATTTAAGTGTGGAGAGGTCACCATCTCTGGTGAATCTTTTTGGTGAACTACTTTTCAGACTCTCTTTATCCTATTTTGCTTATTTTTCTGTATTTTTATTTTTATTTTTATTTTACCTTATCTTATTTATCTGTCAGTACTTGCACATTTTTCTGTATTTTTATAGTATTTATGCATTTTACACTTTGGTATATATACATATCTTAGATATTTAGTTTGCACTTCTAGCTTATTAAGTTGTGATATAGAATATATGGATTAATTAGTTTAGTTTACCCTTTTAGCATACGATAATTTGGATTAATTAAAAATAAAAAGAGTAAACTAGAAACTTTAGTTTGACAGAATCACAACAGTCCACACATTGTATATATATAGCAATAAATGTTGGTTAATTTAAACAACATTTCTTGAAGGAAGAACACTAAGATTTTAAGAGCCATCCTAAGATTCACATTGAGAATAATGGGAACTCTTGATTTCTACTTGCATGACATACATAACTGATATATGGTTTTTGAGCCAACGAACACACAACCTGTGAGTTTTTGAGCTTAATTGTATGGTTATATTCAACCATAAATTTCATTCCTGTGTGTTTTGCACATCTTTTCTATGCTTGTAATCTTTACTTTATTTTAATCTATATGTCCAATATAGAATGTAGATACATCCACACATATGATTGAGGCCATTATTTGAATTTTCCCTTACATATCCCAAATAAGCCTACCTCCTACATCACCTTTGTTAGCCCCCTTGAGCTTTTAATCCCCTCTTGTTCTATAACCACATTACTAGCCTTAAGCAGAAAAACAAATTAAAAATCCCAAGTTGAATCCTTGGTTAGCTTAAGATAGAGATTGTGTATCCACTAAGTGTGGGGAGACGTGAGAATATGGGTTGATAGGAAAGGATTAAATCAATAAAATAACAAGGATTTTTGGGAGCATGCTCATGCGAAACAAATTTAAACTAAAATACCATGTGCATTGATATATGTTATGTTTAAGTTTCAGATAAAAAAAATAAATCTTTCCTTTTTAATTAAATAAATAAGGGGACAAAATTACCCCGATAATAAGTTTAGTGAAGAAATCAATGCACATAAGGTAAATATCAAAATGAAATTGGTACATGAGTATGTATTAAGAAAGTGGAAAATTGGGAACCCCAAGAAAGTTATAAATTATATAGAGTATGTATATGTTAGGTGAGATCTTAGACTAATTAATAATTCAACTTATAGCTCACTTAGCCTTATATATATACCCTTACCTCTACCTTGGTCCCATTGCAACCTTGAAAAAGACCTCATGATGTTTGTATGTACACATTGTATATTTGTAGATTGGTTAGATGAAGAACAAAGTTTTAGAAAGCATGAATAGAAAAGGATAGAGTGATTAACCCCAAACACTGAGTGACTAGAGAGTAAACATAAAATCCAGTGAGGGTTCAGTAGCTCATCACCATATATCTCTGCTTAATTGTTTAATTGTCTTGCAAGTTTTTGAAATATTTTTACCCAACTCAATTGTGAAAGTGCTTTAACATGACTTAAGTTTGGCTATGCGTATATGATTCCTTGAAAAATGTGAAGCAACTTAACCACATGTAAGCTTTATATATATAGGTGGATAATAACTAGAATTGCATGATTCATGTAGGTAGCTTGCATTTAGAATAGATTGCATTGCATAAGATTCCACCATTCTAATTTTACCCTTTCTCTTGGATTTAGCATGAGGACATGCTATTGTTTAAGTGTGGGGAGGTTGATAAACCCCTATTTTATGATCCATCTAGTGCTTAATTTAAGTTTTTTTATCAATTCTTCACCCACTTATTCATATGAAATGCATGGTTTTACTTTTCCTTCCTTATTATGTGATAAGTATGAAAACATGTTTCCTATGCTTTAAAAATATTAATTTTAATCATCCTTTATTACCATTTGATGCCGTGATTTGTGTGTTAAGTATTTTCAGGTCTCAAAAGGCAGGAATGGCTTAGAGGATAGAAAAGGAACATACAAAAATGGAAGGAAAGCACAAAAATGGAGTTTTGAAGAAAAGGAAGCGACGCGAACGCGTGCCTAGTGCAAAATGGCATCGACGCAAACGCGTGGATGATGTGGACGCGTGCCTTGAGCAGAGCGCAAATGACACGTACGCGTGACTGACGCGTATGCGTGACAAGGAAAACTCCCAGATGATGCAAACGCATGACCTACGCAAATGCGTGACAGACGCCACGTACAAGAATCTACAGAAAATGCCCCCAGCAATTTTTGGACCCTTTTTCGGCCCAAATCCAAGACAGAAACACAGAATATAAGCCAGAGAATAGAGGAATCAAACAATAACCGAGTGATAGATACTGTAACAACCCCGGTTTTCGAGAACGCGAGATCTTTTCTGAAAGTAGGGATTTCTCCGGAAGATCAGTAATGGGAAAAAATTTGATATATCATCAAGTATCTCAATCCTCATTGTCATTATGTCATCTTTAATCTAGAACCTTTTCCGAGGCAAGCTCGATAACGCAGTCACGAAGAACCTAGTTTTTCAACCATATCGGTTAGGAGTTTTGATTCGGTTTTTCGTAAATAGTTTCAGTTTGACAAACCGGACTCGATTCATGAGAGATGATAGATAATAGGATGATATTATCATTATATGATTATTAAAAGCTTCTTGAATAATATTATAAGGTTACCTGGTCAGTTTTAGTTAAAAACAGAAAATCGGTTTAACCGGGTTCACAGTTTACTGGTGCAGCTTAGCACCAGCACTCTCTGATGACTTTAGCAATGCTAAGGCCTCATTATACATGTATTATTCTCATAATAAATATGTTACTAGTGTCATTTATGCTAGTATCTCAAAAAATAATTTTTAGAGATGTTTTTGCAAGTGTTCTGATACATCTAGTTTTAGTAGTTATACACTTGGAATATTTTAATATTATTTTAATCCACCTCCAAGCCAACCAATCACAACTCACCCTACACCCCCAAAACCCCCAAGGCTGGCTCATTTTCACTTTGTGGCCGAAAATAGGAAGAGAGAAAAAGAGAGAAAAGTTCTTAGTTCCAAATCTGCAAAGCTTGATTTCTGCTGAACTAAAACTCAAATCAAAATTCCAATCGGACCAAGATGATCTTCTCTTCTTTCTCTACATGATCATATGACTTATCAAGGCTAGAATCAAGGTGAGTTGGCTGCACCATCTCTCTTTTGATTCGGTTTCAAGGAAACATGCTTAAACATGTGTTTTCTTGATGTTCTACCTTAGGAATCATTCTTAACTTGACTTGAGGGCCAAGAAACGTGACTTTCCAGCAAGTCTAAGGTTATAAATCACTTCCTAACATGTGCAGTGAGATTTGGTTTGTTGAGGGTTTTTGGATTTAAAGTTGTTCTTGATGTGATTTAGGAGGAAAAAGTGCTTAAGGACCACCTAAAAGTCTAACTGAATTAGGAGCAGCAAAACCAGGTAGGGTGTCATGAAATTAATCTTGATTATTTGTGTTTGAGCTGTGTGAATGTTGTATGATTTGGCTGTGCTAAAAATTGGTTGCATATATGATTGATTCTTGGTGAAAATTTGGTGAAATTTTGATGAAATTTGATGAAATTCAAGCTTCAAAGTTCATGTTCTTGGGGCAGCTAGAAAAACGAAACCCTAGGCTTAAATTGAAGTTCAACTTGTGTTGAAATCATGTAGAAAAGAAGGGGTTTTAGTGGCTGCTAATTTATTATGAATTATAGTAAAAATCGGTTGCTGAAAAAACTGAAAAACGGGTAAAAACAGAGAAAGAATTTGAAGAATTTATGAAGAACATGAAGAACACTTTGAGTCTGATGAAGAACAATGAAGAACAGGATTTAGATCCTTAAAAGGGCAAGGAAGTAAAATTTTTGGTGTTTAAGGGGTTATTTGGTAATTTTTGAAAGTTAGGGTGGTAAAAGTAGAAATATTAAAAGTTACGGGTGGTAAAAAGTGAATTTTAAAGGTTAAAAGTAAAAGATAAGTTAATTTTCGAAAATTAATGATAAAAAAATAAATAATAATGTTAATTTTCGAAAATTAATGATAAAATAATAAATAATAATATTTAATTAAAAACAATATTATAATAAAACTAATAAAATAATGCGGAAAAGGGAGTTTTCTGTAAAAGCTTTAGAAAGACAACTTTAAGCGCAGAATCTCATAATTACCTTCATAAAACACTTAGGAAGTGGTATGAACATATTAGTGAGGCAAAGATAAATAAAAGATAAAAAGTTGAAGAAAAGATAAAAATCGAAGAAAAAGTCTGTAAAGTTTTAATGACAGAAAAACAGACAGAAACTAGCGAACAAACTAGGGCATCATAGTTAGTTCTTGAGTTGCGACTAGGGTTAGGTACTATATGAAAAGTTAAACTGTTTCAGTATAGACTTAATGAACCTATACTTGGGACAGGATAATTATTCATATCAAGACTTACATAAGCTTTAAGTACACATGTTAAACAGAGAAGTCAGAGCAGAGTAAAGAGATTAAGAGCAGAGGACTTATTGAAAAGTTAATTGTTGCTTGAGGCAACCCAAGAGGATACCTACAACAATTTTTCGTTCCCAAGAGTATATTTTCTGTGAGTAGAAAGCAGAGGCTGTCTCAATAGAGCTGCTAATAATTATATGCGCATTTATTTGAACGGAAGATCGTATCTGGGAAATCGTGAACTCGTGACCGGATAAATATCGGGAATGCACGTGCTAACCGACACATGAGCTCATGGCCTGTACTAGGACCAGACATGCATCATTCTTGTCTGCGCATCATTCTCTGTTGCATTCCTACTTGTGTGTGATCTGTTTCTTTATGTTTGTTTGCTCGAGTGCTATGTCTGTTCTTTACCTTCTTGTATTCTTCTGCTTATGTTCTGTTCTTTGTTTTTCTATCTATTTTTAACTTCTGTTTACTACTTTACTGTATTCTATTATCCATCTGCTAATCGAAAATGAATAAACGAACGTAACTAACAACTCCGACCCAACTAAGAACTCCCCAGTTCTTACCCCTTCTCTCCCTTCCTCCCCCTCAGATGGAGACGGGCGTGATATTCTATGAGTTCGAGAACCCTTACATCTACGAGGATCCAGTACATCACAGTTACTTCATTTTGGGATTGGAGCCTCGTATTAGACGATATGTGTTTCGTAATCGAGCTTTTTAACATCCTCTGTCTAGCCCACATTTTGACCCCGATGCTCCTTACGACTTTCCCTTATCCTGGTTACATCCTGACGCACCTGGACATCCTTTTCCTGATGATCTCGAACCCCCTATACCAGCTCAACCTCTGAATGAGGCAGTACTTGAGCCTATCATTCCTAATGAGCCTGAGTTAGCTGGTGACTACGTACCTGTGATACCACCAGAGTGGGATTTTTCCCCTGAGCCAATCTCCGACTTTCCACAGCCTGATGAGCCAGCACTACCGGATGGTGGGACAACTCCTATATACGCAAACGGACATGTGCTCGCGAATGGTTTTGTACATAGTGACAGTAGTGTTTCTGGTGGATCTGAGGGTATAGTTGTAGCTGCGGACAATGAGGAGGAGGAGGATCCTGAGATAGAGATAGAGCAGGATGAGGAGATGGACGAGCCTCACGACGATTCTCCAAACGGCCACGTGTAGATATAGCTTGACAGCCGTAGGGGCATTCTTTTGATGACACTCTAGTCTGACATTATCTGATAGTTAGTCTCTCACTTGTGTTAGTACACCCGAGAGCTAGGAGCTATATAGTGGTTAGGCTAGCCTGGGCGCCAGCTTAGCGGCTTTTTGTATGGGCCAGGACTTGGGAGTGTCGTGTAAATATTATTTACGTAGGATGACAAGGATGTAAACTGACTTGATCTTGTGTTTCTATTTTTATTTATGCTTCCTTTCTATTTCTCTGAATGTATGCCTATTTATTTTACCTTGTTATCCGCAACGATATAATAAAAAAAAAGTTACTCGTAAAGCTGGCATCGCTCTAACAAGGAACAGGCTCATATATTAAATAATAGTTAATAACTAGGAGGGATAAGTTAGTAACACTTAGCTTCTTGTATGACCATGGCATACTGGGAGTTGGGTCGTTATAGATACAATATTCATAATTTTGGGATTAGATGTAGTTTTTAGAGAGAGAGGCTCTCTCCTCTCTCTTAGGATTAGTATTTAGGATTTCTATTATGTTTAAGCTATGATCCCTTCAATCATAGGTTCAATGTTCCTTTAATTTATTTTCTATTTTTACTTATTCTATTACTTTAATTGTTATTTATCTTTTCAATTTGGCTTATGAACCATTCATGTTAGGATTTTCTTAATTAATATAATTCGAGGTATTTCAGATTTGATTTTGCTTTAATTTATTTATGAATGCTTTTAATTTAATTTAATATATTTTCCTCTTTTGGCTTTGGTTAAGTAATTGTAACACTTTAGTTATCAAACTCAGCTGTTGATTGAAATTGGAAGTCTTTCCTGGTTAATTTGTACTCCAATAACTCTAGTCTTTCCAGAGGAGTTGACTAGGACTTGAGGATCAAATTAATTAGTCCACTTGACTCTCCTTTGTTTAGCAAGGGTTAATTAAAGTGGGAGTAGAATCCAATTCTCATCACACCTGATAAAGATAACTAGGATAGGATTTCAATTTCTCATACCTTGCCAAGAGATTTTATTAATTATTAATTTATTTTTCTTGTTATTTAAATTACTTGTTCCCTATTTCAAAAACCCAAAAATATATCTTTTTACATAACCAATAATAAATCATACCTCCTTGCAATTCCTTGAGAAGACGACCCGAGGTTTAAATACTTCGGTTTATTATTTTTTATTGGGTTTGCTTAAGTGACAACCAAACTTTTGTACGAAAGGAATTCTTGTCGGTCTAGAAGCTATACTTACAACGGGAATTTATTTGTGAAAATTCTAGATCGCGCGAGAGTTTCGCTCGTCAGCACGCCAAACTGAAGGATCACTTGACTCCAAAGGGCATGGCACGCAGACCTTGGGCGTGCCACGCTAGTTCAACTTTCCAGAGAGCTTGATCAAGCATACAACAAGAGCGTGGCATGCCATACCCTGGTCGTGCCACGTTAGTTCAAGTCTCCAGAAGCAAGAAGAATAGGAAAAAGGCTAGGGCGTGACACTTAAGATCGAAGGCGTGGCACGCCATGCTACATGGGCATTAAAAGACCCTGGGTGTGCCACTTGAGTTCGAAGGCGTGGCACGCCAGGGATGTTATTGAAGAAGGGTGTGCCACTTGAAGGACTGGGCGTGGCATGCCAAGCCAGAATTGAAGGAGCACGTGACACACCATTAAAGCGCCAGTCACACGCCAGCTGGGAAGTCATGCTTATTGAGTTTCTTTTCCCTCCAAAATGTAATTTTCCTTTTTCACTTTTGTAATTCTTTTATTTTTAGCTAGGAGTAGTATAAATACCCCCAAGAAGTACTGAAGAGGGGGTTAAGCAGTTAGGGAGACTAGTTTTCCACTTTTATACTTCACATCTTCTTTACTTTTGAGTACTTTTCTTTGAGGTATGAGTAGCTAAATTCCCTCTCATTGAGAGAGGGATCTCTGTTGTACTTAATAGATTGATGATAGTGAAATTCTTCTTCTCTTCATCTTCTCTTTGATTTGATAGAAGGAATTTCGTTTCTAATGCTTAGTGTTCAATTATCTTGGAAAAGAGATTGAATGCAAATTGGGTTTCATGGGAACCTTGGGAAAGGAAACATGAAACCATGCTTGAAATCCCTTCTCACACTTGAGTAGGATCTGGGTTTTGGTGTTTGGATATGGTGACATATAATCCTCCCTCTACTTGGACCTATGATGATGTGTGGTATAATCAAGGACCAAGCATATCTCTCTTCATGAACAATTAGACCAAGGAATTGGCTATTGATCAAGATCTGAGAGATTGAGTCACCAAGGGATTGGAGAGCTAGATTAAGCAATTTAATTTCCTTGTTATTTTATTTTATTTTTTTGTGTTTTTTAAATTTCTTTCATCTCTGCTCTGAGTTCTATTTCTTTTTCCTTGATTATTTTAGTTACCCATTGTCCATGTTTCCACTCTTCTAACAGTTCGATTAATTGCATTAACAAAGCTAACCACTAACCTCAGCAAGATTTTTCTTACTTCACTTGTTCTCTGTTGGTTATTCGTCAAGTGTATGACAGGTAGAAGAGGAGAGACTTCATATCTCTTTGATAGTGAAATTGAGAGGACCTTCCTTAGACTAAGGAGGGAAGTAAGAGGACAAAGGCATAGTTGGAGAGGAACTAGTGAAGGAAGATCTGCAAACCACCATGGATGATGAAGTATAGAACAATGTTGGAGGAGATACTAGAAATAATGTTGGACAAGAAAGGAGAGTCTTAGGGTCCTATATCAACCCAAATCCAGGAAATTATGGCAGCAGCATCCTAAAGCCAACAATCCATGCTGACAATTTTGAGTTGAAACCTTAGCTCATCACACTTGTCCAGAATAATTGTTCATATGGAGGAAGTGCCCAAGAAGACCCTAATCAACATCTCAACACATTCCTGAGGATATGTGATACTGTAAAGTCCAACGGAGTACACCCTGACATCTACAAGCTACTCTTGTTTCCTTTCTCACTCAGAGATAAGGCAGAAAAGTGGCTGGAATCATTTCCCAAGGAGAGCCTAACCACATGGGAGGATGTTGTAAGCAGATTCCTTCCAAGATTTTACCCTCCACAAAGAATCAACAGGCTGAGAACTGAGGTGCAAACTTTTAGAAAACTAGATGGAGAAACACTCTATGAGGCTTGGGAGAGATTCAAAGATTTGACAAGAAGGTGCCCACTAGAAATGTTCAATGAGTGGGTACAACTACACATCTTCTATGAAGGGCTATCCTATGAATCAAAGAAGGCTGTGGATCATTCTTCATAAGGCTCACTCAACAAGAAGAAAACCATTGAAGAAGTCATAGATGTCATCAAGACTGTAGCTAAAAATAAGTATTTCTATGCTTCAGAAAGAACTCAGAAGAAAGGAGTGCTAGAACTCAACTCTGTAGATGCTTTGTTATCTCAAAACAAGGCAATTGCAGCACAAATAGCAGCCTTAACCAAGAAGATTGAGGCTAATCAAGTCTGAAGCATACAAGATCAAACTGCTCAATAGAAGGAAATGCATCAGAACCTGAAGGTGACTGGGAACAAGCTAATGAAGAACTCATCCAGACCACTATATGATCCAAACTCTAAGACATACAACCCAGGTTAGAAGAACCACCCAAATTTTGGGTGGGGAAACTAGCAAAACCACAACCAGGATCACAACAAACCTTATCCATCAAATCAACACAACACTCACAACCCCAACCATCAAACACGCAACCATAGACCCTACCATAACTCACAAAACATATCATACCATAGCAACCAACCAACACACAACAACCTCCATCAAGACACACCATCCTCAACTATGCAACCATGTGAAATCAAGAGCAACTTTGAGAGAATGGAGGCTGCAATAGCACAACTGTCATCACAGATTATAGGAGCAGTCTCTACCGTTATGGAGAGACAAGCACAGACTGAAAGAAGGATAGACGCCAATCAAGAAGAATACAGGTCAAATCTGAAAAATCAAGGCGCAGCAATCTCAAAGTTGGAAGCACAAGTGGGGATCTTATCCAAGCAAATTCCACTACCCACACATACATTTCCCAGTGATACCATGGCCAACCCAAGAGGAAAATGCAAGGCCATTACACTAAGAAGTGGAAAAGTTATGGAGGAAGGAATCCCAAGCAAAGACAACCATGAAGAAGAAGTTGCAGATAAGCATGGGAATAAGAATGAAGAAGAAGCCCCTGCTCCATCTTCACCAAAACCAGTCCTGAAGCCTTATGTGCCAAAGGCACCATACCAACAAAGGCTGGAAAAGGATAGGAAGGATGGCCAATTCTCTAAGTTCCTAGAGATCTTCAAGAAGCTCCAAATCAACATACCATTTGCAGAGGCATTGGAGCAGATGCCACTCAATGCCAAATTCTTGAAAAAGCTTATAACAAGAAAAAGGAACTGGGAGGCAAAGGAGACCATAGTATTAACTGAGGAATGTAGCGCCATCATACAAAAGAAGCTACCTCAGAAGATGAAGGACCCAGGGAGTTTCTAAATCCCCTGCATCATAGGGGATAACACTATTGAGAAAGCCTTGTGTGACTTGGGAGCTAGCATAAATCTCATGTCCTTAACCATGAGGAGAAGGATGAAGATTGAGGAAGCCAAGCTAACAAAAATAGCACTCCAATTGGCTGACAGAATATTTAAGTTTCCACATGGGGTGGTGGAAGACTTGTTAGTAAAAGTGGGGGAATTCATTTTCCCAGCCGATTTTGTTGTGCTGGACATGGAAGAAGAGGCCAACACATCAATCATCCTAGGAAGGCCATTCCTAGCTACTGCTGGAGCCATCATTGATGTGCTAAAAGGGGAACTAGTCTTGAGATTACATGAAGAGAAGATGGTCTTCAACGTCTTTAAAGCAATGAGTTACCCCAAAGAATCCATAGGAGAATGCATGATGGTAGACACCATGGAACAGATAGTTCAAGGGGTCTTGGAAAAAGAACAATGTGAAGGAACTATTGAGCTGGAACAAGCGTCAAACGGAGAACTACCATATGGAACCATGAAGAATCCAATCATGTCAACCATCACAGATAACAAAGAAGCAGAGGCACCAAAACTAGAATTGAAAACCTTACCATCCAGCTTGAAATATGCATATTTGGGTGCCAACAACACTTACCCAGTAATCATAAATTCAAGTCTGAATGAGGAGCAAGTAGAGAAGCTTATCCAAGTGCTAAGACAACACAAGGATGCCATACGCTGGACACTTGCAGATTTAAAAGGGATCATTCCTTCATTGTGCATGCACAAAATCCTACTTGAAGAAGATGCCAAACCTTCAAGGCAACAACAAAGGAGGCTGAACCCAACTATGAATGAAGTGGTTCAAAAAGAAGTGTTGAAATTGTGGCAAGTAGGGGTGATCTACCCCATCTCAGACAGCCCTTGGGTAAGCCCGGTGCAAGTAGTCCCAAGGAAGGGATGGATCACTGTTGTGTCAAATGAGAAGAACGAATTGATACCCACAAGGGCAGTGACCGGATGGCGTATGTGCATTGACTACCGAAAACTTAATGAAGTCACCCGGAAAGACCACTTTCCCCTGCCCTACATGGACCAGATGCTTGAAAGATTGGCAGGACATGAATATTATTACTTCCTGGATGGGTATTCGGGCTACAATCAAATTGTTGTAGACCCCAAGGATCAGGAAAAAACTTTATTTACTTGTCCATATGGTGTTTTTGCTTACAGGAGAATGCCCTTTGGATTGTACAATGCACCTGCAACATTCCAAAGGTGCATGCTCTTCATCTTTTCGGACATGGTTGAGAAGTTCATAGAAGTATTCATGGATGACTTTTCTATGTTTAGAAACTCATATTCAAATTGCCTATGCCATCTTGCTCTTGTTCTAAAAAGGTGCCAAAAAACCAACCTGGTTTTGAACTGGGAGAAGTGCCATTTTATGGTAACTGAGAGGGTGGTTCTTGGTCACAAGATTTCAAAAAATGGTATAGAAGTAGACAAGGCAAAGGTGGAAGTAAATGAGAAATTACCTCCACCTTGCAATGTCAAGGCAATCAGAAGCTTTTTGGGACACGCTGTGTGCTACAGTAGGTTTATTAAAGACTTTTCAAAGATAGCAAAACCTCTCAGCAACCTACTTGTCTCAAATACTTCCTTTGTTTTTGATAGAGAGTGCATGGTAGCCTTTGATGAGCTTAAGAAGAGACTCTCCTCTGCACCTATTATAGCACCACCAAGCTGGGATCTTCCCTTTGAATTAATGTGTGACGCATCTGATTTCGCTGTTGGTGTTGTTCTAGGACGGAGGAAAGACAAGCTAGTACATGTTGTTTACTATGCTAGCAAAGTTCTTAATGAGAATCAAAGAAACTACACCACCACGGAGAAAGAACTTTTAGCCATAGTCTTTACTTTTGATAAGTTTAGATCATATCTTGTTGGCTCTAAAGTAATTGTATTCACTGATCGTGCAGCACTCAAATACTTGCTTACCAAACAAGAATCTAAGCCCAGATTAATAAGATGGAGTCTACTACTCCAAGAATTTGACATTGAGATTAAGGATAGGAGTGGAGCAGAGAATAAGGTAGCTGACCATTTCTCAAGGATTTCACAAGAAGAAGAAGAGACACACCAAGTTGTAGTAAATGAAATCTTCCTTGATAAGCAGTTGATGATGATCCGAGTAGCTCCTTGGTTTGCAGACATAGCTAACTTCAAAGCTATTGGGGAACTACCAACCAACATCAACAAACACATGAGGAGAAAGCTAGTCAAGGATGCCAAACACTACATCTGGATGACCCCTAGTTGTTCAAAAAGTGTGTTAATGGAATCTTGAGAAGGTGTATCTCCTATGAAGAAGGTCAGGAAGTGTTGTGGCAGTGCCATGGATCCACATATGGAGGCCACTTCAGTGGGGAAAGAACAGCAGCAAAAGTGCTTCAATCCGGATTTTACTGGCCAACAATGTTCAAGGATGCCAAGGAATTGGTGTCAAGATGTGATGAGTGCCAAAGAGCCGGTAATCTAACCAAGAGAAATGAGATGCCACAGCAATTCATACTAGAGCTAGAACTATTTGATGTATGGGGGATTGATTTTATGGGACCCTTCCCAACTTCCTACTCAAATAGTTACATATTGGTGGCTGTTGATTATATCTTAAGATGGGTAGAAGCCATAGCCACTGCGACAAATGACAACAAAGTTGTGATAAGCTTCTTGAGAAGGAACATTTTCAGCAGATTTGGAGTTCCTAGAGCTCTCATCAGTGATGGAGGAACACACTTCTGCAACAAACAACTTGAAACACTCCTTCTTGGGTATGGAGTCAAGCACAAGGTGGCAACTCCATACCATCCACAGACCAACGGGCAAGCTGAAATCTCAAACAGAGAACTAAAGAGAATTCTTGAAAAAACTGTTGGAAGCTCAAGAAATGATTGGTCTAAGAAGTTGGATGATGCATTGTGGGCCTACAGGACAGCCTACAAGAAACCCATTGGGATGTCCCCATACCAATTGGTATATGGCAAGGCTTGTCACTTACCAGTTGAACTTGAGCATAGAGCTTTTTGGGTTCTAAAAATGCTAAACTATGATGAGCAAGCTGCTGGAGAAAGAAGATTAATGCAACTCAATGAGCTGGAGGAATTTAGAAATCAAGCATATGAGAATGCAAAAATCTACAAAGAAAACACAAAAAGGTGGCATGATCAAAAGATAGCAAGAAGGGAGTTCACTGAAGGACAAAAAGTGCTACTGTACAACTCAAGACTCAAGTTCTTCCCTAGGAAACTTAAGTCTCGATGGTCAGGACCCTTCACCATACTCAAGGTGTTTTCCTATGGTCATGTAGAACTCATGGAGGACAAGACTCAGAGAACTTTCACTGTCAATGGCCATAGACTCAAACACTACCTTGGAGGCTCTGTAGAGGAGTAGAGAGTGAGCTACAAGCTCAACTAAAGATGCAGGAGTGTCAAGCTAGTGACAATAAAGAAGCGCTAGCCTTTTTCTTATCTAAAAGGACAATAAAAAGAGCATAATCTCATTTATCAATGCAATTTCATGAACCAAATGATATATTTTATGGAACATTGCTTTGAAATGGGTTGTGTTGAATTTCAGGTGAAAAAGAGCAACAAAAGGGGAAGGAAAACAACAAATAAAAATGGGCGTGAAGCTAGGCGTGCCACTTGAAGCTCTGGGCATGGCACGCCAAGCTTTTGAACCAACTTTCAACAATGAGCGTGCCACTTGAAGCTCTGGGCGTGAGACGCCAGGCCAACATTCCAACAAAGAAGGTTGAAGAATTTTACATGGGCGTGCCACTTGGAGCTATGGGCATGGCACGCCAAGTTTGTGAAGCCAAGATCCCAAAGAGGGCATGCCACTTGGTGTTTTAGTCATGGCATGCCAGGCTTAAGTTCCAGAGGAGTGATTTTGAGCCCCACTATGGGCGTGGCACGCCAAGAAGTGGGCGTGGCACGCCGGGGCATATGCCAGCTTGACCTCCTCTCATTCAAATGAAAATATCTTGAGCTACACAACTCCAAATGAGATGATTCTAGTGCCATTAGAAAGTAGACATCAAGGGCTTTCCAACCATATATAACACTTTAAGATGGACATTGGAATTGAGGAAGATATTGACCCCGAAAACACAGGGAGCAAAACACGTCACTGCAGAGTTATCAGCCTGACCTCTTCATCTTCAAAGGAACATAACTTGAGTTGTAGAGATACAAATGATGTGATCTTGGTGGCGTTGGAAAGCTGACCTCAATAGTTTTCCAACGATATATAACATTCTAGGGTGCACGTTAAAACTAGAGGTGAAAAATGGTATTATTTCAGCATTGCAAAATCTGGGCGTGCTACTTGATAGGAGAGCCTATATAAAGGCATTAGTTTCATAGAATTACTCATGGCTGGATTGGGGGAAGTCATCGGACCCTCTCTATTCACCATCAATTTCTTCTCTTTTCTTTCTTACTTTGTAAATAACTTAGTTATGAATTACTAACTCTTTCCATTGGGAAAGAGAGCTCTATTGTTTTTCAATGGATTGATTGTTTTTATTCTTCTTCTTCTCTTCATTTCTCTTTGATTTACTAGAAAGAATTTTGTTCTTCATGATAGTATTCAATTATCTTGGAAAAGAGATTGAATGTAATTGGGTTTTATGGGAACCTTGGAAGAGGAAACATAAAACCATGCTTGAGATTCTTTCTCACACTTGAATAGAATTTGGGTTTTGGTGTTTGGATATGGTAACATATAATCCTCCCTCTACTTGAACCTAGGAAAGTGTGTGGTATAATCAGGGAACAAGCTTCATCTCTTCTCATGAGCAATTAGACCAAGAAATTGGCTATTGATCAAGATTTGAGAGATTGAGTCACTAAGGGATTGGGGCTCAATCAATCATGATTGCCAAGAGGTCAATGAGTTGCATGATTGAAGATGAGATGAAATCAATTAATCCGGAGAATGCAATATCTTTTGATCCCAATGCTTATTTTATCTTTCTTTCTTTTATTTACATTTTGGTTATTTATATTTTCTGCACTTTATATTTCTAGCACTTTACTTTCTTGTACTTTACTTTCCTTGCCATTTACTTTTTTGCACTTTATTGCTTTCCTTTACTTTTATGTCATTTACATTTCCTTGTTACTTATCACTCAAATTGAATAGTCTAACTAGGATAATCAATTAACTATTGTTTGCTTTAATCAGTTAATCTCTGTGGGATTCGACCCCACTCCTAGTGGGTTATTACTTGACGATACTTTGGTGCGCTTGCCAAAAGAACGGATTCATTTTTTTATGGGGTGTGAATTCGACTCATCAAGTCTTATGGCGCTGTTGCCGGGGATTAATTGTGATTAACAAACTACCAATTGATTGATTACCTAGATTAGACATTTTTTTCCTTTATTTTTTTTTGTTTTTGTCATTTAATTTTTTTTAATTTTCTCTTGCTAGTAAGGTGTTTGTGTTATTGCCTTACTAAGAATCCCTCATCTGTGACAATGGGATTCCAATTTCTTTTGGTGATTATTGTTTGAGACAAAGCATTTTGAAAGTAAGAATGGAGTCTACCAAATCTTTTGATCAATCATGTCATATGTGATATTGCCCACCACCGAAAAATGATTCTAGTCATTTTCCTAATAGTGGCTGGGAATATCACCACAGAATGAAATGGAATACCTCCCAGAGCCACAAAATAGTTCATATTGTTATAACAACTATAGAAATTTTGGCCTTGGAAGGAATTTTAATGCTGCATACCCCATTCTTCAAAGACTATCATCCCATAATTGTCCAACATATGCACCTTGATAAACCCATATTTTATGATATATATTGTGCTCAATTCAAGAGATTTATTCAATCCTTCACCCACTTATTCATATAAATTGCATGGTTTTACTTTCCCTTCCTTATTATGTGATATATGTGAAATACATGCTTCCTATGCTTTGAAATTATTTATTTTTAATCACCATTTACTACCATTCGATGCCGTGATTTATGTGTTGAGAAGTTTCAGATCTTCTAAGGCAGGAATGACCTAAAGGATGGAAAGGAAACATACAAAAATGGAAGAAAAGCACAAAATGGAGTTTTTGAAGAAACTGGCATCAACGCGAATGCATGGACGACGCGGTCGCATGCCCAGTGCGAAAAGGCAGCGACGCGAACGCGTGACTGATGCGGGCACGCGCCATGAGCAGAACACAGATGACGCGTATGCATGACTGAAGCAAACGCGTGACAAGGAAAACTCCAGATTACGCGACCACGTGACCCACGCGGACGCGTGACAGACGCCACGCACCAGAAATTATAGAAAACACTTCCAGCGATTTCTGAAACCCTTTTTGGCCCAGATCCAAGTCCAGAAGGCACAGAGATTAGAGGTTATGAAGTGGGGGAATGCATCCATTCAGAGAGAGCTCTTGAATTATTCACTTTTCATAGTTTAGATGTAGTTTTTAGAGAGAGAGGTTCTCTCCTCTCTCTTGGGTTTTAGGATTAGGATTTCTTATTATTTCAATTTAGTATTCCAACTCCTTATCAGGTTCAACATTCCTTTACTTTATATTTCTCTCTTATTTTCAGATACTTTAATGCTTTCCTTTAATTACTTTTGTTGCCAAATTGGCTTATGAACCATTCATGTTTAGATTTGGTTTTCTATTTAATATAATTTGAGGTATTTCAGAATTATGATTGCTTTCATTTATTTATATTAATAATTTATATTTTCTTCCTTTTGGATTTAGTTGATTAATTGGTAAATCTTGAGTTGTCAAACTCATCGTGACTGATAATTGTGATTTTTGCCAATTGAATTAAACTCCAATAACTCTAGTCCTTTCTTAGGAATTGACTAGGACCTGAGGATCAAACTAATTGGTCCACTTGACCTTTCTTTGCTTTAGTAAAGGCTAACTAAGTAGGATTAAAACTCAATTCTTATCACCATTGATAAGGATAACTAGGATAGGATTTCCAAATTTTTATACCTTGCCAAGAGTTTATTTTACAGTTATTTATTTATTTTATTTGTCATTTAAATTATTTGTTCCTTACTTTCAAAACCCCAATTTACAAACTCATAACCAATAATAAGAACATACCTCCCTGCAGTTCCTTGAGAAGACGACCCGAGGTTTAAATACTCGGTTATCAATTTTATTGGGTTTGCTTAAGTGACAAACAAAACTTTTGTAAAGAAGGAATTCTTGTCGGTCTAAAAGCTATACTTACAACGGGAATTTATTTTTAGAAAATTCTAGATCGCGCGAGAGTTTCACTCTTTCAAAATGGCACCGTTGCCGTGGAGTTGCAAACATGTGCCTTATTATTGGTTATTGTAAATATTTTTTCTTTTATTTGTTTATTTGTTTTTGTTTTTCCCTTTTTTTTTATTTTTTTATTAGCTACTATGAATTCTCACCCCTCTCGGTTTGAGTTTGGTTCTAATATTATTGAAAGGAACGGAAGTTATAGCAGGAACATGCATCAAGGTCAGAAAAATCAAAGATGGATGGAGCCAAGAGGATTTGATCAACCCTTTTGGCAATAACACCCTCCAAGATATCATGGACAAAGACCATTCTACAATGCATACCAAGCTGATAGATATGGTGGACAACCTTGTAACTACCAACAAGCCCCACCCTGTGTCTATAGACCATCCTCTCAACATAACTTTGAACCACCACACTCACAAGTTCCTTTTACCATTCACCACCATACGATCCTTATTTACCCCAATTCCAATCCAATTACTCCCAAACACCACCACTTCCCTATGTACCATGTCCAAATCCATCACCTCGAGAATCACAGGCTCATCTCAAGAAAATAGTAGATCAACTTCATACAACCCTTCATCAGCTGGAGCAAGCAATACATCAATTATCTTCCAGACGTTTAGACCCTCAAGGAACTCCAATAGCTTTATGTGGAGAATCTAATGATGAACGTAGCATGAAGGAGACACTAGAAACCCCAGTGGGCAGTAATGAGCATAACTTTGTTCTGGAAGAATTGGAGGAAGCTCAAATTATCCAAGAAGAAGATGTACTGATTGAAGATTTAAGAGGTGCTGAACTTCCATGGGAATCCAGAGTTGTGAAAAATTCCATCAAGGACGTTACAATTAATGCTAAGGAGGGTAGTGCACAACCCCCAAAGCAGGTATTTCATGAAGAACTAGACAGAATAACCCAAGACGCACGTTTCCTTGATGATGATAGTCTCAAGTCAAGTTCTCCTAGTAATGAACTTGCATCCGCACATGAATTCTCTGAGATTGAAGAACCTTATCCAAGTGAATACGAAGATGATGTCGAGGTAAATTTTTTTCAACCTCCAACTTATGACTTGAGTGATGCGGAAGATGTCGAAGACTTTGATCAAGATGTGGTTGCATTTGAAGAAGTTTGCAAGGAAGTGGGGGAATTCGCAGAAGATTACAAGGGAGTAGAACTTACAGAACCACTGGAAACACCTATCCCAAGGCCATTACCACCCAATGCAAGCTTCAAGTGGGTATAATCCTTAACCTTTAACTTTATTTTTCCACTTGAATATGGTTTGCTTGAAACAGATGGCCAGCTTAGAGCTCTCTGCGGCTTTAAGAGTAAGAGGGAAATGGCTCGTACTCAGAGCTGGTGCACAAGTTTCAATAAGGTTCCACACTTCAACTCGAAGTGCACGGATTGGTATCATGTTCAATCGAATGGATCTCGGAAAATGTTTGGTTATCTTGGTGAGAATCTAATTTCTAAACCGCCCAGATGGAAAAATTTAGATCAAGACGAAGGTGGATTTAAAAGCAAAGTTTGGGATCCTGGAAAATATTCTGATATTCGTTACCCCGGAAACCTTAAAATCTGTGTGAAGCTGCTCAGAAGCTTTACATGCCTAGTTTGGGACCCCAGAGGATGTTGGCATTCCAAACATTGGTGGAGATTTCTGGATGAATTTAAGCATAAGCCACCATAACAGGAAGCTCATCCAATGTCCAACTTAAGGACTTTAACTAAAAGTGCTAGGTGGGAGACAGCCCACCATGGTACGGTCGTTTCTTTTCAACTTTTATTTCGTACTATTTGATTTTATTTTATATTATTTTTACTGAACCTGGATGTTATTCATAACATTGGATTTAGCATTGCATACTGCATAATTACATATCAAAAAAAAAAGAGAAAGGGCGTGTGACGTGATCGCATCGCTAAAGCGTTCGCGTCAGTTGCGAAAAACACTTCCCACGTGTCCGCGTCAATCACGCGAACGCATGATCTGGAAATCGGCGTAAAAATCCAACGCCCAGAAATCTGGGCTGCAATCGTGCGGCTGTCGTGCGTTTAGCACAAAACGGCCCACGCGTTCGCGTCCATCACGCGAACGCGTCACTTACATAACACCCATCCCACGCGAAAGCGTGAGCGACGCGTTCGCGTCGCGTGGATTGCACAAACACCCCAAAGGAGACAGAGAGTTGCGCTGACCACCGGTCACCTTACCCGAAATCCCCCCGCCACTACAAACAGCCATCACCACCACCGCGCAGCCCTGTTCCGCCACCGCGCCACCGTGCCCCTCCCAGCACCACCCCAACCACACCCCTGCCATCTCTCAGTTCCCTAGCTTAGTTCATACGCCTACCAGGTTCCACCGAATGCCACCTTTCTTTCATTCATAATTATTTGCATATTTTTTCGGTTATGTTTAAATTTAGGATAGTTAGAGATGTATGTTGTAGTGGATTCTAGGTGGTTAGGTAGCTAGGATGTGGTTAGTGGATTTAGGCCTGATTCATTGCGCTGTTCTTGCTACTTGTTTTATAATTTTCGCAATTCTGCTGTCGCTGTGATGTTAGTATTGTTCATATGATGTTCTTACTGTTCACGATGCTATTGCAATTGCTCTTTCATATTCATATTATTTATGTCTATTTGCAGATTTGTTTTAATGAACTATTCTGCTTGCTGTTTATTACCCGGGAATGCCCAATTTTAGCCGGAATGCTGCCCAATTTTCTGTAAATTGTTTTGATATTCATTCATGTTTTGGTTTTGGCAATTTGAATTTGGCACTCCTCAGCTTTTACCAAACCAATTCCTGAATGCACGGGCCAGCATTCTTATTCCTCTGTTTTCCCGGTTAATAAATCACACTATTGATGATTAGATTTCACTTTTCGCTATTTCTATATCTATATGAATCATCAACAACTTGATTTCCTTGCTTGAATATGAGTTTTCTGTTGCTTAAAATTGTGAAATTCTTCTTGCTTAGAAACCAATCATCATGCCACTTACTCTGACTTTCTTTTTACTAACTCACTGATTTTCGCTTTCTAACCTATTTTTCAATTTTACCCACTTTTAACTTTCTAACTTCCCCCTCTGCTTTCTGACTAACTCTTTCAACTTTTTCACTCATGGCATGATTATTGTTGCTCCTAATTAACAAGTATTCCACTCATAAATTATATTGGATTGTGATTTCTCATCTTATATTTTTACCTCCGAAATAATCTAAACTATATATTTATTTAACTCATTTCATAATTCTACTACTCATTTGCCACTTTGTGCTTATCTTGTTATTTGCCTACTTATTTTCCTGCTTTTATTATATCCTAGATTTCTGTTTTTCAGGATGTCTGACCCTCAAAGAAAGGGAAAAGGAAAGGCAACAACTGGCAAACGGAAAAAAGGTGAACCCTCTATGTCTATCCTAGAGATTATGCATGATGACTCCTGGCGGAAAAAGCACTTTACCCCACGGGAGAAGGTTGACCAGCTCCTCCCTGCCAATGATCCAATCAAGTTTGCAAACCGATACTGTGAGCTGAAGTATCCAGTGTTTGCTACCTCTAGAAATCTGTACTTGGAGAGGACTCTGAGATTCCAGAAGAACTACAGCAGTACACCTCTGATCAGATCAAACAAAGAGGCTGGTTCTTCTTGGAGAGAAATTTGACAGAGGTCAATGCTTCCTGGGTAAGAGAATTTTACTGCAATTATTTCAAGCCTTCTCTGGATGCAGTGCACCTCAGAGGGAAACAGATACTGGTCACTGAAGAGGCCATTGAGGATATTCTGTGCCTTCAGCCTAAGTCAGATTAGTCTGACAGTTACCAAAAGGTTGAAGAGGATATGAGGTTTCTGAGATTCGACTGGGATGCTGTCAAGGGGAGGATAGCCCTTGACCCTACTGTCCCATGGGTCATGGGTAAGAACACCACAATGCCTAAAGGAATCAAGCTTACGTATCTGAATGATGACGCTCGGCTCTGGACTAGATCCTGAGCAACTTTGTTATGCCGAGCACTCATAAGACGGAATTACCTGCCACTATGATCACCCTTCTCTGGTGTGTACTGGAGGGTAAGGACCTGTACCTCCCACGATTCATCCGGCACTTTATGGCCAGGGTCCATGTCAGAGGCACCCTTCCTTTCCCTTACCTGTTCACCCAGCTAGGCCGTCGAGCTGACCTTCCCACACTTAAAAATAAAACATCGTCCCTGATGCTCAGTCAGGCCGGGTGTGAAGGGGTGTCATCACTAGTAGGGATGGTAGCTGGAGGCTCTGTGGTGGTGGTGGGCTGAGGGTCTGGCTGCTGTAGAGGCGGTGCTGACTGGATCGGGATCTCCGGATCCACAGCCTCTATCTGATGCGTAACCTCCTGATGCGGGGCAGCCTGCTCTGTGTCTGCCTGCTGATGGGTCTCCTCCTCGTGCTCATCCTCCTCCTCCTCTGATGGCTCAGATGGTGTGTCGGGCTCAGAGGGGATGTCACCACCTTGTCGGATCATCAGCTTCAGATGCGAATAGCGTCGCTGGCTGCGACGCTCCAATCACTCATACCGGCGCCGGTTACGGTGCTCCATCTGATCAAGCTGTCGGAATAGGCGGTGCATGAGGCAGTATACGGGCTCAGAGGCAGGTGGAGGTGCAGTGGTAGCAGTAGGGGCAGCAGTGGCAGCTGTAGATGAAGAGGGTCCAGCAGACGGTGGGGCTGTCTCGCAGTAGCAGTGAAGGGTGGTGGTCTGTAGCCCAAGGCTAATAAGTTCCTTCTGTGAGGAATGATCTTCCTGCAGTCCGCCGCTGGTGGTCTCTCATCGGCATCCTCCCATGGCACGTCAGCTCGACGGCCTAGCTGTGTAACCAGGTACGGAAAAGGGAGGGTGCCTCGGATGTGGACCCTGGCCATATAATGCCGGATAAAGCATGGTAGATAAAGGTCCTTACCCTCCAGCACACACCATAGGAGGGTGATCATAGCAGCTGGGATCTCCGTCTCATGAGTACTTGGCATGACATAATTGCTCAAGATCTGGTGCCATAACCGAGCCTCATCATTTAAGTACGCCCTATTGATCCCTCTAGGCATGGTGGTGTCCTAACCCATCTCCCAAGGAGCAGTCAGGTCGAGAGCTATCCGTGCCTTTACAGCATCCCAATCAAACTGCATCAGGCGCATGTCCTCCTCTGCCTTTGAATAACCATCAGGCTGATCGGACTTGGCTGGGAGCTGGAGAATGTCCTCGATGGCCTCCTCAGTGACCAGAATTTGTTTTCCTCTCAGGTGTACGACATCTAGGGTGGTGAGGTAGTAGTTGCAGTAGAATTCTCGGACCCAAAATGCGTTGACCTCTGTCAGTGTTCTCTCTAGAAAGAACCAGCCCCTTTGCTTTATTTGCTCAGTGGTGTACTGCTGTAGTGCTTCTGGAATCTTCAGAGTTCTCTCCAGGTATAGATTCCTGGAGTTTGCAAAAGCCGGGTACTTCATCTCATAGTACCGGTTTGCAAATTTTATTGGATCGGTTGCAGGGAGCAGCTGGTAAGCTTTTTTCTGCTATGTAAAGTTCTTCTCCCGCCATGAGGAATCATGCATGAGGGCGATGATAGACTGGGAGGAATCTCCTCTCTTACGCTTGCCAGTAGCCTTGCCTTTTCCTTTCCTCTGTGAGGCAGACATCCTGAAAAATAGGAAACCAGGAGATGGATAAAAATAGGGAAGCAAATAGGCAATTTAAACAAAGAAAACTCAAAGCGGCAAAGGAGAATTAGAATGAGGTAAATGAGTCAAGTAAATGTACATTAAGGATTGTTTAGTAGGTTAAAATTTGGAAGGAAAGAATTGACAATCCAAAATGTATCAGAATTCAAGTTAAATAGAAAAATTGTCATTATGCCATGGTTAGAAAGTTAGAGGAAAGTAAAAAAAATCAGAAAAGAGATTTTGAAAAGGTTAGTATGGTTAGAATTTTGAAAAAGAAGTTATTAGATTAGAATTAGTGAGTCAGTAAAATGTGGGTTAAGGTAAGTGGCATAAAGAAAATATTCCATATAACAAGGATTCACAATTATGACTAGAATTAACTCACAACCGAACGAGGAAAACAGGGTGATGTTGATTCAAAGAGATATAAAGAAAGCAATAATTGGAATCAGAATATCACAGATGCAGTTTATAAACCAGGAAATCAAAGAGGATAAGAAAGTCTGCCATAGCATTCATGAAGTGGTTTGGGTAAGGCAGAGGACAACAGAGTTTAGATTGCCAAACCAAAACATGAATGAAAATAATTCACAAAAAATTTGGGCAGCATTCTGGCTAAAATTGGATTGTCCCGAAAAATAAACAGCAAACAAGGCATTTCATATGAATTAAAAACTTGCTGCAGTTATCTATAATTAATAGAAACATGAAAATTCAGAGTAACAAGCAGCAAATGCAGGAAATCACAACATATAAACAAGGTCACAGGAACAGCAGAATTGCAGTTTTGATAAAACAGAAGCATGAACAGTGCAAGTAAAAAGACCTAGATCCACTAACCACAGCCTAAGCTACCTAACAACCTAAAAATCCACTACAGCATGCATATCTATCTATCCTAATTATGAACAGAAATAGAAAAAATTGTAAAATAACTGTGAAGGATAGGAAGGCGGTGTTCATCGAAACCTGGTAGGCGTGACGAGTAGAACGGGGTAAGAAAGCGGCTGGGTGGTGGCTGCGGTGGCGTCCGGCGCGGCGGCGTCTGGGCGGCGGCGGCGACTGGGTGGTGGTCGGGGCGGCGGCAATGGTGGCTGGGTGGTGGTTGAGAGAAGAGGAGGAAGAGAGGGAGAAGAGGGGTGGGGGGCTGCGCGATTGATAGGGTTCGCGTGGCTGGGGGGGTTATATTTTCAAATCCACGCGATCGCGTGGGGGACGCGGTCGCATGGTGGGGGTGAAAATGGGGGTGACGCAATCGCGTAGGTTGCGCGATCGCGTGAGAGGCGTAGGAGAGGGGATGACGCGATCGCGTGGGTCGAGCGATCGCATGAAAGGGATGGAAGAGGGGATGACGCGATCACGTGGGTCGCGCGATCGCGTCGCTGGGCATTGTGCTAAACGCACGACTCCAGCACCGTTTCAGCACAACTTTCTGTCTCGTCCTAGGGTGTTGTGCAATCCATGCGATGCGATCGCATCGCTCACGCAGTCGCGTGGGATTGGTTTTGTGCAAGTGACATGATCGCATGGGGCATGCGATCGCGTGGGCCAATTTGTGCAAAACGCACAAGGGCCGCACGATTCCAGCCTAACTCTCTGGACGTTGGATTTTTGACGCCGATCTCTAAGGCACGCGGCCGCGTGGATGACGCGGTCGCGTGGATAGTATATTCACAGTATGACGCGATCGCATGAGGCATGCGGTCGCGTCGTGCATCTTTTTTTTTTTTTGAATGCAGGATGCAATGCTTAATGTGAATGCTATGCATGATTCTAGGTTTAATAAAAATAAAATTCAAAACTAAATAAAATTAAAATTGCAAAAGGAACGATCATACCATGGTGGGTTGTCTCCCACCTAGCACTTTTAGTTAAAGTCCTTAAGTTGGACATCGGAGGAGCCTCTTGCTATGGCGGCTTGTGTTTAAATTCATCCAAAAATCTCCACCAGTTCTTGGAATACCAATAGCCTCCGGGGTTCCATACTAGGCATGTAAAGCTTCTGAGTAGCTTCAGACAAATTTTCAGACTCCCGGGGTGACGAATGTCAGAATAGATTCCAGGATCCCAAGCTTTGCTATAAATCCGCCTCCGTCTCGATCTATATGTTTCCATCCGGGAGGTTTAAAAAGTAGAATCTCACCATGGTGACCAAACGTTCTCCGTGATCCATGCAATGGAGCATGATACCAATCCGTGTACTTCGAGGTGAAGCGTGGAACCTTATTGAACCTTGTGCACGAACTCTGAGTACGAGCCATTTCCCTCTTACTCTTAAAGCCGCAAAGAGCTCTAAGCTGGCCATCTATTTCAAGCAAACCATATTCAAGTGAATAACTAAAGTTATAGGTTAAGGATTGTACCCATTTGAAGCTTGTATTAGGTGGTAATGGCCTTGGGATAGGTGTTTCTGGTGGTTCTGTAAGTTCTACTCCCTTGGGTTCTTCTGTGAATTTCTCCACTTCCTTGTAAGAGTCTTCAAATGTAGTATCACCCTGGTCAAAGTCTTCTATGTCTTCCTCATCACTTGAGTCATAGATTGGAGGTTGAGAGAAATCTACCTCCGCATCATCTTCATATTCACTTGGGGAAGATTCTTCGATCTCAGAGAATTCACTTGCGGATGCAAGTTAATTACTAAGAGAATTTAACTTGTGACTATCATCATCAAGGGAATTTGTGTCCTGGGTTATTCCGTCTGATTCTTCATAAACAACTTGCCTTGGAGATTGTACAATATCCTCCTTAGCATCGACTGTAGCGTCCTTGACGGAGTTCTCCTCGGTTCTGGATTCCCATGGAGGTTCAGCATCTCCTAGATCTTCAACCAACTCTTCTTCTTGAACAATGACAGCTTCTTCTACTTGTTCTAGTACGAATTCGTTCTCTGTCTTATCCACTGGAGTTTTTGGTATTTCCTTCATACTACGCTCTTCGTTAGACTGTTCACATGGGGCTGTGGCTGATCCTTGTGTATTTGAGCGTCTAGAAACCCATTGACTTACTACTTGCTCCAGTTGTCGAATGGTTGTTTGAAATTTATTTATTGTTTCCTTTAGGCGAACCTCTACTTCTCGGGTTGCCGGACTTGGGCATGATACATAGGAAAGTGGTGGTGATTGGGAGTGATTGGATTGGTACAGGGGTAAGAAAGGATCATATGGTGGCGAATGGTGAAGAGAAACTTGTGAGTGTGATGGTTCGAGGTTATGTTGAAAGGATGGTTTATATGCACGGGGTGGGGCTTGTTGGTAGTTACAAGGTTGTCCACCATATCCTTCAGCTGGGTATGCACGGTAGAATGGTCCTTGTCCAGGATATCTCGGAGGGTGTTACTGCCTAAAGGGTTGATTAGATCCTCTTGGCTCCATCCATCCTTGACTGGTCTGACCTTGATGCACATTCCTACTGTAACTTCTATTTCTTTCAACAAAGTTAGAACCAAACTCAAAGCGAGAGGGGTGAGAGTTCATGGTAGCAAATAAAGATGAAAAGGAAGAACAAAAATAGAGAAACAAGCAAAAGAAAATTTATTTATAATAACCAATAATAAGGCACACGTTAGCAGTTCCCCGGCAACGGCGCCATTTTGAAGGACTGAGGATTGATGGTTTAGAGGTTATAGAAACTCTCGTTGTAAGTATAGTTACTAAACCAAGCAATCAACCTTTCTTACAAAAGTTGTGGTTATCACAAGTAACAAACCCCTTAAAAATTGTTAACCGAGTAGTCAAACCTCGGGTTGTCTTCTCAAGGAACTACAGGGAAGTATGTTCTTATTATTAGCTATAAAGGTTGTAATCGGGGTTTAGAAGGTGAGAGGCAAGTGATTTAAATGACAAGTGAAGTAGATGGCAACTAAAGTAAATAAATACTGTAAAGTAAACTTCTGGCAAGGTAAGAGAAATTGGAAGTCCAACTTAGTTATCTCTCTCAACAATAATGAAAGTTGAATCTAAATTCCACTTAGTTAACCTTTACTAAAGTAAAGGAAAGTCAAGGGACTAATTAGTTTGACCTTCGAATCCTATTTATTTCCTAAGAAAAAGTTGGGATTATTGAAGTTCAGTTCAATTAGCAAGATAACGATTATCAATTATGCTGAGTTTAATAATGTTGAGTTACTGATTTCTTAACCAAGACCAAAAGGGAAAATGTAAAATTGTTGGAATAAAAATGTCCTTAGATAGAAAGCAATGGTAACACAAATTAAGGAGAAAGCAATCAATAACTAAAATACCTCAATTAATCATTAATTCAAAATTTTAATCATTAATTCAAATCATAACATGGGAAGGATTCATAAGTCAAGTTGGCAACATTTATAGGTACGAATAAAAGCATTGAAGTAAATATTAAACCTGGATCGAGAGTCACTCTTACAAACTAAAAGAAGTCCTAAATCCTAATCCTAATCCTAAGAGAGAGAGGAGAGAACCTCTCTCAAACTAAATCTAAATCATGGAAAGTGAAAATTGGCGAGCTCCCCCTGAATGGATGCGTTCCCCCACTTTGTAACCTCTGGTCTATGCCTTCTGGACTTGGATTTGGGCCAAAAAGGGCTTCAGATTACGCTATGAGCATTTTCTGCAATTTCTAGTGCGTGGCCTCTGTCACGCGTCCGCGTGGGTCACGCGGTCGCGTCATTCGGAGCATTTCTTTTCCACGTGGTCGCGTCAGTCATGCGACCGCGTCATGTGCGTTCTGCTTAAGGCGCGCGGTCGCGTCAGTCATGCGGCCGCGTCGCTGCTGATTCGCGCTTGGTGCGTGATCGCTTCGTCCATGCGATCGCGTGGATGCCAGTTTCTTCAGAAGCTCCGTTTTGTGCTTTCCTTCCATTTTTGTATGTTTCCTTTCCATCCTTTAAGTCATTCCTACCTTAGAAGATCTGAAACTACTCAACACACTGATCACGGCATCGAATGGAAATAAAGGTAATTAAAATTAATTAATATTAAAGCATAGGAAACATGTTTTTCACATACATCACATAATAAGGAAGGGAAAGTAAAACCATGCAATCAATATGAATAAGTGGGTGAAGGATTGAATAAATCACTCAAATTAAGCACAAAATATATCATAAAATATGGGTTTATCAAGGATGCTGATGCACAGCCGACTGCTGCAGACCGCAAGAAGATCATTCCTCACAGCAGGAAGTTTCTGTCTTTAGGCTATACACCTCCATTCCTCACCGCTCCTGATGAGACAGCCACGCCTTCAGCTGCCCCCTCTTCTTCCACTGCTGCACCTGCCCTACCCACTGCACCTCCAGCTACTCCTGAGCCTATTTACCATTTGGTGCATCGACTCTTCGCCCGCTTGGATCGTATGGAGCGTCGCAACAAGCGACGCTATGAGCACGTCAAGTTGATGATCCATTCTGGCGGTGACATCCCCTCCGAGCCTGACACCTCTTCTGATACATCTGAGGTGGAGGAGGACGATCACGAGGAGGAGATACCTACCCAGGCTGCACAAGCAGGACCGGAGCAGGCTACACCACAGCAGGAGGTGCCACACCAGATTCAGGCCACAGATCCAGAGATTCCCATCCAGTCAGAGCCTCCTCTACAGCAGACAGATCCTCCTACGCTCATCTAGTCTGCAGATCCTCAGGCCACCACAGAGACTCCAGCAGCCCATCCTTCCAGTGATGACACTCCTTCACACCCAGCTTGAGTGAGCATCGAGGATGATGTGTTATTTTAAGTGTGGGGAGGTTGCCATTTCTGGCGTATTTTTTTGGTGAACCACTACAGACTCTTTTATTTTATTTTTTGGTTATTTTTTTGTATTTTTATCTTTATTTTTGTTTTTATCTTTCAGTACTTATACATTGTTCTTTTCATGTATTTTTACTCTATTTTCTGCATTTTGCACTTTAGTTCATATTTTAGCCATCTAGTTTAGTTTGCAATTCTAAACTTATTAGTTATAGAATATGTAGATTAATTAGTATAGTTTACCCTTTTAGCATATGATAGTTTGGTTCAAATTGAAAATAAAAAGGAAGTAAACTAGAGACTTTAACATAATAAAAAATAATCCACACACCTTGTATATAGAACATAACATGTTAGTTAGTTAACAACATTTCATCAAGGAGGAACACTAAAACTTTAAAGCCACCCAAGAATTTTACATTGGGAATAAGGGGAACTCTTAATTTCTACTTGCAAGACATGTATAACTGATATATGATTTTTGAGCTAGAGAACACACAGCCTGTGAGTTTTGAGCTTAATTGTACGGTTACATTCAAACCATAATTTTTATTCCTGTGTGTTTTGCCCTTCTTTTTTATTCTGTTGTTCTTTACTTTGTTTTATTCTATATGTCCAATTATAGAGTATAGATACATACTAAGAGATGATTGAGGCCATTACTTGTTTAGCTCACTTATCCCAAATAAGCCTACCCTTTAAATCACCCTTGTTAGCCCCTTTGAGCCTTTTAATCCCCTCTTGTTCTATAAACCATATTACTAGCCTTAAGCAGAAAAACAAAATAAAAATCCCAAGTTGAATCCTTGGTTAGCTTAAGATAGAAATTGTGTATTGTTTAAGTTTGGGGAACTTAATGGAAACATGGATGATAGAAATAAAGGTAGAAAGTTAAAAAGAATAAAGATATTTCAAAATATATCTCAATTTGGGAAGCATGCTCATGTGAAATCAAAACAATTGAATTACCATGTGCAATAAAAAAAATTATTTTCGATATTTAATTAAGGGGATACAAAAATTCCCCAATTACAAAATAAAAAGAATCAATGCACATGGGATAAAATTTAAGTTAATGCATGAGCTTGTAATACAAAGTGAGAAAAGTTGGGCAAATAGGTTAAGAAACTTTGAATTACAAAATATGTATGTTTGGCGAGATCTTGGACTAATCAAGGATTCACTTATTAGCTCACTTAGCCTTATACATATACCCTTACCCTTACCTTAGCCCCATTACAACCTTGAAAAAGACCTCATGATTTTTGTATGTCTGTGTTCTATAATTGTTGATTGGTTAGATGAAGAACAAAGTTATAGAAAGTAAGGATAAAGAGAAGAATAGAGTGATTAACCCAATAGACACTGAGTGACTAGAGAGTAAATACAAAATTCAGTGAGGGTTCAATAGCTCATCACCATATATCTCTACTTGAATTGTTAATTGTCTTGCAAGTTTGAAAAATATTTTTACCCATCTCAATTGTAAAAGTGCTTTAACATTATCTAGGGTTTGGCTATGCATATATGATTCCTTGAGAATGTGAATTAATTTGACTACATGTAAGTTTTATATACAAGTGAATAACAATTAGAATTGCATGACGCATTTAAGTAGTTGCATTTAGAATAGATAGCATTGCATCAGATTCCACCACTTTAACCTTACCTTATTCCTTATCTTGGATTTAGCACGAGGACATGCTATTGTTTAAGTGTGGGAAGGTTGATAAACCCATATTTTATGATATATATTGTGCTCAATTCAAGAGATTTATTCAATCCTTCACCCATTTATTCATGTAAATTGCATGGTTTTACCTTCCCTTCCTTATTATGTGATATATGTGAAATACATGCTTCCTATGCTTTGAAATTATTTATTTTTAATCACCTTTTATTACCATTCGATACCGTGATTTGTGTGTTGAGAAGTTTCAGATCTTCTAAGGCAGGAATGACTTAAAGGATGGAAAGGAAACAGACAAAAATGGAAGGAAAGATGGAGTTTTTGAAGAAACTGGCATCGACGCGAACGCATGGACGACGCAGTCGCATGCCCAGTGCAAAAAGGCAGCGACGCGAACGCGTGACTGACGTGGACGCGCGCCATGAGCAGAACACAGATGACGCGTACGCATGACTGAAGCGAACACGTGACAAGGAAAACTCCAGATGACGCGACCGCGTGACCCACGCGGACACGTGACAGACGCCACGCAGCAGAAATTACAGAAAACATTCCCAGCAATTTCTGAAACCCTTTTTGGCCCAGATCCAAGTCCAGAAGGCACAGAGATTAGAGGTTATGAAGTGGGGGAATGCATCCATTCAGAGAGAGCTCTCGAATTATTCACTTTTCATAGTTTAGATGTAGTTTTTAGAGAGAGAGGTTCTCTCCTCTCTCTTAGGTTTTAGGATTATGATTTCTTATTATTTCAATTTAGTATTCCAACTCCTTATCAGGTTCAACATTCCTTTACTTTATATTTCTCTCTTATTTTCAGATACTTTAATGCTTTTCTTTAATTACTTTTATTGCCAAATTGGCTTATGAACCATTCATGTTTAGATTTGGTTTTCTATTTAATATAATTTGAGGTATTTCAGAATTATGATTGCTTTCATTTATTTATATTAATAATTTATATTTTCTTCCTTTTGGCTTTAGTTGATTAATTGGTAACTCTTGAGTTGTCAAACTCATCGTGACTGATAATTGTTATATTTGCCAATTGAATTAAACTCCAATAACTCTAGTCCTTTCTTAGGAATTGACTAGGACTTAAGGATCAAACTAATTGGTCCACTTGACCTTCCTTTGCTTTAGTAAAGGCTAAATAAGTGGAATTAAAACTCAATTCTCATCACCATCGATAAGGATAACTAGGATAGGATTTTCAAATTTTCATACCTTGCCAAGAGTTTATTTTACAGTTATTTATTTATTTTATTTGTCATTTAAATTATTTGTTCCTTACTTTCAAAACCCCAATTTAAAAAACTCATAACCAATAATAAGAACATACCTCCATGCAGTTCCTTGAGAAGACGACTCGAGGTTTAAATACTCGGTTATCAATTTTATTGGGTTTGCTTAAGTGACAAATGATGGGATATTTTTGTGGAGAAACGAATTTCTCCAAAACACCCAAAACTAACCGGCAAGTGCACCGGCCCCTTTGTGTTTTTCATGTGCCAACGTTAGCCCAAAATTTAGAGGCTAACGTTGGCGCAAACTTTTGGTGGCCAGGGAGTATTTTTCTCATGCCAACGTTAGCCACAAAGTTAGGGGCTAATGTTGGCGCAAACTTTTGGTGCCCAGGGAGTGTTTTTCTCATGCCAACGTTAGCCACAAAGTTAGGGGCTAATGTTGGCGCAAACTTTTGGTGCCCAGGGAGTAACTTTCATGTGCCAACGTTAGCCCAAAAGTTAGGGGCTAACGTTGGGGCTAACTTTTCACCCAAAAGTTTGTGCAAAAGTTTGAGGCTAACTTTTGGTCTAACTTTTTGCTTCCTGGTTCATTTTCACTTATTCCATTGTCCTCTCTTTACTCCTAGCCATTCCTTCTTGCTTCATCCTTTCTCCAAGCTTTCTTCACCTATCGTCTTTGAGTTTTGTTTCTTCTTTCTTTTTCTGCCTAGTAATTGATGCTCAGAGCCTTGGGCCATGTTCTTTTTGCTTTTGTATTTTCTTTATTTTCTTTTCTTTTGTTTGCTGCTTCTTGGATCAATAGATTTTTGAGAATCTCCACAATACTTCTTTGAACTTCATGTCCTGCCTATGAGCTCCCATGCAAGTTTTCACAAGCATGCAACCTCAATACATAATTATACGACTAGAACCACCACTTCTCCTAATCTTTTGCTTGCCTCAAAATTGTTTGATTCCTCAATTCTTCTTTTCAAAGAACTTTCATGTGATGTATTTTTTTTTGAACATTGAGTGCAAACAAGTTTTGAAGAGAAAAATGTTGTGAATGATCAAGCATCTTGCTTATTGAATTTCAGAAAAGAAAAAAAAAACTATACTGAACAGACAGATAATCAGGGAAATAAAACCACTCTCAATTATAGTAGTGTTCAATGCAAGATAATCACTTAACAATACAACCTTTTGGAGTTCGCTTGCTTTACTCCTCCTCATCATCATCACTGATCCACACATTCCTCTTTCATCTCTTTGGTTGATGATGTTTAATCCTTCCAAAAGTTTGTATGGTATCCTGCAGTGATATTTAAAGTTGCTTGTTCCCCCAAGCACTTGAAAAATGGTTAGCATGCATGATTTATTTGTGTGGCTCTTTTGTCCTTGAACTCTGCAGTTCCTTGGATGGTTGCTGTTGCCTTGAGTAGGCCATCTGAGAAGTAATCTACTGCTCTTCTTGTTTCTGAGGTTAATCCTTCATAGAACACTTGAAAATCCACTTTGTCACTTGCTTTCTTGTATCTTTCCCATGCTTTGAACAATGGTTCTTCCCCTCCTTGGATGAATGGGTGTACTCCCTCTTTCATCTTGATGTTTTGTTGGGACAAGGAGAATTTGGTTAGAAACTTGGCAACCAAATCATCCCAACTAGTGATACTTCCTTGGGGAAAGGTTTCAAGCCATTGTGCCGCTTCATCCTTCAGTGAGAAGGGAAATAACAAGAGCTTATAGGTATCATGATTTACACTATCGAGATTGACAGCACCACAAGTTCTCAGGAAATTGGATAAGTGTTGTTTAGGATTCTCCAATGGAGTTCCACCATAGGAACAATTGTTCTCGATTAGTGTAATGAGTTGAGGCTTCATGTTGTGGTGTTCTTCTTTTTCAGAAACTCCTTCTTCAATGATATCCTTCCCTTTGGCCGCTCTTCTCTCCTGTGACATATAAATCAACAACGGAACACACAGTGACACTCTTGAAAATTTGAGTGATGATAATGGGCCCTTGCTCTTGATGGAATTGGGTTGATAGAGGCCTTGGTTGATTGCTCTTGGAGTTGGAGAGAGAACCGAATTGAACCGGGTTGGAATCATGAAGGCTTGAGTAAAAGTTGGAGTAAAAGTTAGGGTCTAACTTTTGCTCCAACTTTTCACATCAGCACCCTTCCTTGCTGATACCAACGTTGGGGCAAAAGTCAGGGGTCAAACTTTTGCTCCAACGTTGGCCCCCTTGTGTGCATGTATGGGGTGCTACTTTGTCCTCTTGTCAACGTTGCAAATTTCATGCCAACTATAGACTATTATATATGGTTGGAAAGCTCTGAATGTCAGCTTTCTAACCCAATTGGAATCACCTCAATTGGACATCTACAACTCAGGTTATGCTCATTTGAAGAGGACAAGGTTGCTGGCTTTAGTGTGCAGCGTTTGAGGCGACGTTTGCCTCAAACGTGGTCGAAAATGCCAGTTCTGGAGGCTCAAACATATTGTCCACCGCATACTATTATACATTGTTGGAAAGCCCTGGATGTCTACTTTCCAATGCCGTTGGGAGCACATCATTTGGAGCTCTACAGCTCGAGTTATACTCTGTCGAAGGTGCAGAGGTCAGTTGGCCTCACTGCAGGTTGCCACCATGTTCGTTTATGCTCATTGCGGGGCAGTTTTCTCCCTCAATTTTAGTGTCCACCATGTAGTGCCATATATGCTTGGAAAGCTCTCGATTCCTACTTTCCATTGCTTTTTGAATCACCTCATTTGAAGCTCTGTAGCTCAAGTTATTCTTGTTGGAAGTATACCCCTTGCACACTCACGGCGCCAACGTTAGCCAAAAAGTTAGGGGCTAACGTCGGCGCAAACTTTTGCTAGCCCAGGGAGTGTTTTTCATGTGCCAACGTTAGCCCAAAAGTTAGGGGCTAACGTTGGGGCTAACTTTTCACCCAAAAGTTTGTGCAAAAGTTTGAGGCTAACTTTTGGTCCAGCTTTTTGCTTCCTGGTTCATTTTCACTTATTCCGTTGTCCTCTCTTTACTCCCAGCCATTCCTTCTTGCTTCAACCTTTCTCCAAGCTTTCTTCACCTATCATTAATCAACCAAACACATCAAAGCTATGCTCAAAATCATGAGATATTCATTCTTTCATAATATGTGACAATTATAGCATAAAACCTCATGAAATAGCATGAATTCATACATGGTTGATTAAATCAAAGGAAACATGGAAATCTACCCAATTGGCTTGCTTATGGCTTAAGAAAGTGCATAAAACCTATTGAAAACAAAGGAAAAAGCATAGAAAAATATGACATGGTGACATGTCATCAACAAACAAAACTTTTGTAAAGAAGGAATTCTTGTCGGTCTAGAAGCTATACTTACAACGGGAATTTATTTTTAAAAAATTCTAGATCGCGCGAGAGTTTCGCTCTTTCACACCTCCACAAAATCTTCTAGAATTTGCAATGGAAGAACTCTCCAAGAGATATCTCTTCATTGCCCAAGTCAGTGAGTTTTTAAGGCAAAATGTAAGAGAGGTGATTGAAGATATAGAAATCTCAAGGAGAAATCAAGAAGAGCAAATGAGACAATTGGCACAACATTTTGTTGATGAACCAACCAATGACTTCCCTTGGCCAAGGGAAGAATATCATGCCATCAGTCTAAGGAGTGGAGAAGTGCTTAATGAGGGTGAAAATGAGGATTTGGTAGAGCAAGAGAAAGAGATCCTTGTACTAAGTGAGCCACCATTCCAAGATGTTCTTGATAAAGAGGATACTTCAACCATCTCACAACACCCAAGTTCTAAAAACAAAGAAGTGAAGGCAATCAACCAAAACACTGGAATGAGAATTACGACCAAGATACAATGGACAACATTCATAAAGAAGAAAAGGTCAACTGCAAACAATCTAACCCCTGCCCCAACAAGCAAAGCAAATCAAGCTAACAACAAAAGAGAGCTTGTTGGGAAGAGGCCAACACAGGGGACCTCAACTTACTCTTCTTTCCCCTTGAGGTCCTTCCTCTTAACAAATTAGAAGAAGAGGAAGAAAGTTGAGAACAACATGTCAAGCTAATGACACTAAAAGAGCACTTGTTAGGAGGTAACCCAACTATAGGTAACATTTTCATTCTTTGCTTTGTTTATTTTTAATAATTTGACATATGATTGCATTCTAAGTTTGGTGTTACATGCAACAATTTGATCTTCAATCTTTAGTGGGTACATGGATCATTCTAAAATGAAAGTGTCATACTAAGCTTGGTGTTGCCACTTACCTTTCATGCATAGTACCATGCACAACTCACTTATTAATGCAATCACATTGTCTCTGTTTTTACTTCTTGTGCCTTTATTGTATCCTTAATTTTTGCTTGCCTAAACCACATGTATTACTAACACTCTATTGTTTAAGACATTCATGAACTATCATAAACCCCATCACCACTATTTTATTTGTTGCTTGAGGACAAGCAATCATTCTAAGTTTGGTGTGGGAAGGGAAAGAATAGGAGGAAAGTGACAACAACAACGAAGATGAACTACAAGGTGGAAAAGTTTCTTTTCCTCTTATTTGTTTCCAGTACATTTAAATTGCATGATTGTCTTCTATTTTCTTTGTATACACGTGTGTTGTGAATAAGCATAGCTTGATTGTTGAATTGGAACATGTTGCTGTGATATTATGACTACCATCTTGAGCTTTGTGAGTTCAAAAGTAATTTAGTTTCATGATCATAAACAAACAAGGTCATTAAAGAAGAACTTAGCATGGGCATATAAGTATTGGAAGGCTAGCATGATTATTGTTCTTCAATTGCATTTGAATTTGTTTGATTAAAGAATGAGAAAGCTGAAGGCTCTGAGTACCAATGACAATTTATTTGTTAAGTACTTGTGGTGTGTATGTATCAAGCAAAAAGTTTGAAAATAAAACACTTAGAGTCAAGGCTAGGCTCAAGTGCAAAAGCACTCCCTCAAAGCTCAAGTCTCTGAGCATCAATGATTAGAGAGTAAGGAAAAGAAACCAATGAGCTTAAAGAGTCCTCTAATTAAATGCTTGTGGTGCTTATGTATCAAGTGGTAATATTTGAAAACAAAGCATTTAGAGTCGTAGCTTTCAACACATGGTGCAAAGCACCCAAAAATTTAAGCTAAGAAAAGAATGAAAAGCTTGTTTGAAGGAATGAACATAAAGAAAAAGATTTCGTAAAATGAGATAGATAGAAGCATCAATCATTGGAATGTCTTTTGTGATTGTAGCATGCATAAGAAACTAGCCAACCATGAGAATAAAAATTGCTACTCTTCTCAACTTGGTTTGTCAAACTTTATTGCATGATTCTTTGTTTTCTTGAGGACAAGCAAAGTTTAAGTTTGGTGTTGTCAAAAAACTTGATGAACCCAATTCACACCCCATTCAAAATTTGGTGAGTTAGTTCTTTTGGCAAGCGCACCAAAATTATCGTCAAGTAATAACCCACTAGGAGTGGGGTCGAATCCCACAGAGATTAACGGATTAAAGTAAACAATAGTTAATTGATTATCCTAGTTAGACTATTCAATTTTGAGTGATAAGTAACAAGGAAATGTAAATGACATAAAAGTAAAGGAAAGCAATAAAGTGCAAGAAAGTAAATGGCAAGGAAAGTAAAGTACAAGAAAGTAAAGTGCTAAAAATGTAAAGTGTAGAAAATGTAGATAACCATAAAGTAAATAAAAGAAAGAAAGATAAAATAAGCATTGGGATCAAGAGATATTGCATTCTCCGGATTAATTGATTTCATCTCATCTTCAATCATGCAACTCATTGACCTCTTGGCAATCATGATTGATTGAGCCCCAATCCCTTGGTGACTCAATCTCTCAAATCTTGATCAATAGCCAATTCCTTAGTCTAATTGCTCATGAGAAGAGATGAAGCTTGTTCCCTGATTATACCACACACTTTCCTGGGTTCAAGTAGATGGAGGATTATATGTCACCATATCCAAACACCAAAACCCAAATCCTATTCAAGTGTGAGAAAGAATCTCAAGCATGGTTTTATGTCTCCTCTTCCAAGGTACCCATAAAACCCAATTACATTCAATCTCTTTTCCAAGATAATTAAATGCTATCATGAAGAACAAAATTCTTTCTAGTAAATCAAAGAGAGATGAAGAGAAGAAGAAGAATAAAAACAATCAATCCATTGAAAAACAATAGAGCTCTCTTTCCCAATGGAAAGAGTTAGTAATTCATAACTAAGTTATTTACAAAGTAAGAAAGAAAAGAGAAGAAATTGATGGTGGATAGAGAGGGTCCGAAGACTTCCCCCAATCCAGCCATGAGTAATTCTATGAAACTAATGCCTTTATATAGGCTCTCCTAAATTACAAACTTAAATGAAATTAAAAGCAAATTACAATGAAATGAAAACAAAATATTCTAGATGCTTCTTGTGGCCTTGATTGATTGATGAGTGTGGCTTGAATTAGAGTTGGAGTGGGCTTGGTTGAAGGTTAGGGGCTGCAGGGAGAAGTTGGCATGTGGTTCCAAGTGCCACTCCCACTGGATTTTGCCCTTTGGAGTATGACCCACTTTGCAATGCTGAATTGAAAGAGTTGTTTGGGCCTTAAATTGAATGTCCACCATAAAGTATTATATATTGATGGAAATCCCTGGATGTTATCTTTCCAACGCCTTTGGAATCAACCCATTTGGACCTCTGTAGCTCAAGTTATGCCCATTTGAAGGTGAATAGGTAAGTCTGTCAGGTAGCCCAGCGTGCCACGCCGACTCTCTGGCGTGCCACGCCCATATATTATGAAACTGGCGTGCCACGCCCACTCTTTGGCATGCCATGCCTTCAATGATGCTCTTTGGCCATTAGAACTGGCGTGCCACACCTAGAATTTCAAATGGCACGCCCATTATGAAAATAAAGCTGGCGTGCCACGCCTTCGATGTCAAGTGGCACGCCCAGATTTTGTAATACTGAAATAATGCCATTTTTTACCTCCAGTTTTAATGTCCACCCTAGAGTGTTATATATCGTTGGAAATCTCTTGATGTCAGATTTCCAACGCCACCAAGATCACATCATTTGAACCTCTACAACTCAATTTATGTTCCTTTGAAGATGAAGAGGTCAGGCTGGTAACTCTACAGTGACGTGTTTTGCTCCCTGTGTTTTGGGGTCAATATCTTCCTTAATTCCAAAGTCCATTATAAAGTGTTATATATGGTTGAAAAGTCCTGGATGTCTACATTCTAATGGCACTGGAATAATCCCATTTGGAGTTGTGTAGCTCAATATATTTGTATTTGAATGAGAGGAAGTCAGGCTGGCATATGCCCCAGCGTGCCAAGCCCACTTCTTGGCGTGCCACGCCCATAGTGGGGCTCAAAATCACTCCTCTGGAACATAAGCCTGGCGTGCCACGCCTAAAACACCAAGTGGCATGCCCTCTTTGAGATTTTGGCTTCACAAACTTGGCGTGCCACGCCCACAGCTCCAAGTGGCACGCCCATGTAAAATTCTTCAACCTTCTTTGTTGGAATGTTGGCCTGGTGTGCCACGCCCAGAGCTTCAAGTGGCACGCCCATTGTTGAAAATTAGTTCAAAAGCTTGGCGTGCCATGCCCAGAGCTTCAAGTGGCATGCCTAGCTTCACACGCCCATTTTTATTTGTTGTTTTCCTTTTCCTTTTGTTGCTCTTTTTCACCTGAAATTCAACACAACCCATTTCAAAGCAATGTTCCATAATATATATCATTTGGTTCATGAAATTGCAGTGATAAATGAGATTATGCTCTTTTTATAGTCCTTTTAGATAAGAAAAAGGGTACATGATACGCAGTTATCACACCCCAACACTTTATCCTTTTGATTTATTGTTTCTCTTAGAAGAAGCTTCAATTTCACTGCTTTAGATAGTTTAAGTTTCAGTTTCACTCTTGTGTTGCATTACCATTTAGGATTAGATTGCAAGTCGTAGGATAGGGAGTTTAAATATCAGCTTTGATAGTTAGGACACCTTTACATTCTTTTGTTTCTTTTATTCCAGAATTGTAACTTGATGAATGCAGTATTAATGAAGAGTAAATGGGTTGAGAACTAGCTAAAATGCTAAGTTTGGTGTGGCCAATCACCCACTTAATCTACGCTTACAACCATCTTGATAACTTGATTTTAAGAGTAAGCCCAGAGATTAAGTTTGGTGTGGCCACCACCATACAAGGATCACCTAGCAAGCCCAATTCTACTAAATCTGAAAGCACTTAATATTTTGGTGAAAGCATTAATGTGGTTTAATAAGTTTAAAGGAGGTTAGAAACAAAAAAAAGTGAAAAGATTGGAGTTATTTCATCCTTATGAACACATTAAAACACAATGATAAAACCAATTTATTAAGATGCAAGAGGATTAAGTTTGGTGTCCCAAGGGACACCCATCAGTTCCAATCCCACTTACCCGTAATAAGAATGAATGTGAAGGATTCTTTTGTCATTACAATGGGTTTCAGTTTCATTTTCATGAGAAAAGATGGGACCCACATGGTGAAGCAAGGAAGTCAAAGTGTACTTAAACTTTGGAACTCAACACATGCAGAAGGCACAGTGAGATAAGAGTTGGCGCCTCTTCCCACGTTAGGCGCCACTCCCCAATTGGGAAAACATTTAACCCTTTTATTTCCCACCATTCAAATCACATCCTTCACCCTTTATAAAAGCCTCACCTTCCCAACTCTTCTCCCACTTCAGAACCTCAATCGCACACGAAAGACAATCCATACACCCTCCTTCTCCCCTTCTTTTCATCTGCCATTACCTCCCTCTTCCCCTACTTCTTTTTCTTTTTTTTCTTGATTGGGACAATCAAGTCCTAAGTTTGGTGTTGGAGCAAAACCTTATTTTGCTTGCTCTCTCTTGTAACTTTCCTTTCCCCAATTTTTTTTGCAACCTCAGACGCACTCTCTCAACCTAATGGCACCACCAAAAATCTCAGCCTCAAAGAAAAGAAAAACCAAGGAACCAACCTCTAGATCCATAAGCTCATCTTTTAATGAATACAAGTTTCTCTCCGCATTCAACCAAAATCAATTCAATGGTTGGGTGAGTGAGAGAGAGATCATTCCAGAAGTTTGGTTCTAGTTAGGAAGGAACGAGCATCCTGAGATCAACATTGAGATCAACAGTAGGGGCTGGTCACTCCTATGCAACCCACCAAGGAAGGTAGTAGAGAGCTTAATGATGGAGTTTTTTGCCAATGCTGTGCCTCAGCCAGGACAACCCTACGGCTATATTAGCTATGTGAGGGGGAAGTCCATTGACTATAGTCCTCCAGCATAGAGAGGATGCTAATGGTGAAGAGGACAAGCTCCACCCAGAGCTTTGAAGAAAGAATGAAGGAACAAGACCCTGGATTTGATGAGATCCTGAACGAGATCTACGTGCTGAATGTGCATTGGATAAATGATAAGGATGAGATACCCAACTAATTGAGAAGAAGAGATCTAAGCCCCAAGCTAGGGGATGGCTGGAATTTGTGAGGAGGTCCCTAATCCCCACATCCAACACTTCAGAGGTGACCAAGGAGAAAGCTGTGCTCATATACAGCATCATGAGAGGCGAGAATGTCAATATGGGGGAACTAATTGCCAACAACAGTAACAAAGTGTTGAAAAGCACCAGTGACAACACAAGGTTGGAATTCCCCAGTATCATACAGAGGCTATGTGATGAGGCTGGAGTTGAAAAGATCATTGATGAGGTGCTGGTGAAGCAAGACAAATTCATAATTGCCAAGAAGATGGCCAAAGTAGTAGCTGTTAACCCACTTCAGAGAGCCAAAGAACAAAGAGCTCATGCTCATGAGCCACATGTGCAGCAACAACAAGAAGAAGAAGAGGCAGAAGAGCTACCTCACTTTCTAGCACTTCAACCACCACCACCACCACACTACCAATACCAATAATTTCCAGAGGGATTCAACTGGGAATAACTGCAAGGAGATGTACACCAAATGAAGGGAGACCTACACCACCTAAGAGAAGATGTCAATCAACTCAACGAGACTTAGCAACAACAATGGAGCCAAGTGAACCAAAACATACAACAACTCCAAGAGAGTTGGGAGCATATGAGGAAGGAGCAGCAAGACCAAATTAACTGGGGAGAGATGCAAGGCAGCCTGGGAATAATTCTGGAATGACAATTACAACAAATGGGGAGCCTTGCTGAATTCAGACACCTTTATAAAGCAAGAACTATAGCTAGAGGGGAATATGACTGCTATGCACAAATAAAGTTGAGCTACCTGTGCAATGCAGTAGCTAACATGAACCCCAAATACCCTACCTATATGTAGAAACTGGAGAAACTCAGCACAAGGCAGGAAGAAATAGCATACCAGTACAAGGAAAATGTGAAATCCTACAAGAGGAGGCTAGGATTTTGGAAGTCCAAGGATACTAAGGCACAAGAAGGTTCCTCCAAGCAAGATGAAGGTAGCTCCTCCCCTTCCAAGAAGAAGGACAAAGGAAAGGGGCCAATGAACTGAAGATGAAGCTGCTCAAGGTTGTTAAGTCCCATGGTTGACACTCTCTAATTTCTGAAATCATGTTTAAGCTTTAGTTTGATTTACTTTCTGTCAGAATAAATAGTCATGCTAGGATAGTTTATGCTTTCTGCTTAGTTTTATTTCATGTTTGAAATCTTTATGAGTCCTTTAGATTACAATAAATAAAATGCAATGTATTTCAATTCTTCTTCAACATAAACAAAGTAGAGCTTGTTTCCATAAGAGTTATTGTGAGTTGTGCAAAAATAGAAAGTAAGAGAAACCAAGGCCAAGATAGATCATTCAACAGACTCAGAAACAAGAAATAAAGTGTAGAACCTTGAATGAACTAAAAAGAAAATGAGTCATGGAAAGCAACTAGTCTTAGAAGGTATAACAAGAAAAAGGTTAAGGGGTGTTCCTTGAATATCCATAGAACCAAGAAGTAGTAAGCAATAAAGACCCAAGGCTCTGAGCACCAACTACTAGGATGGGAAAGAAACGTTAAAAAGCTCAAAAAGAGTTGAAGATCCTAGTAGATGCTTGTGGTGAAGATGTGTCAAGAAGAGGCCTGGGCAAGTAGATTCTTGGGGGTGCTTCAACACCCAGTACCCTAAAACCAACTGGTTTGGGAGTGCTAATTGAAAGCTTAAATAAAGGGTTGTCTTGAGACAAAACACTTAGAGTCGTGGTCAAGAAAGCACAACCAAAGAGAAAGCAAAACAACCAAAGAGTTTTCATTGACATTAAAATATTCATACATGTGTTGAACACTTAGTCCTACCCTTAGTCATGCTGCATTCATTCAAGGCCAAGGCCTCAATTTATAAAAGGCCTACTCACACTAATTTGCTTGGTACATTACTTTGAGATGAGTTGTACTGAATTTTAGGTGAAAAAGATATCAAAAATGCAACTGGCGTGTGAAACTGGCATGTCACGTGGAACAAACGCCACAAAAATGCACTGGCGTGGCACGCCAGGAGCTGGGCGTGGCATGGCACGCCAGTACTAAATTCCAGAGGAGAAGTCTCAAGCATTCACAAAGGGCATGGCACGCCAGACCCTGGGCGTGGCACGCTAGTACAAAGTTCCAGAAAAGCAATAATGGAGGACACTAAAGGGGCGTGGCACGCCAGGCTGGGCGTGGCACACCTAAACCATCATCTACTGTGGGCGTGCCACTTGAGCCAAGGGGCGTGGCACGCCACCTCATCACTCCAGGAGGAACCACCACTATGGTGTGCCACTTGGTTTCGAAGGTGTGAACAGGCTATAGAAACGAAATTGAAATGCAAAGAATAGAAGTATATGAATGCGATAAACAAAAGAAAATGGAAGAGGAGAAAAAAACTCTTTTTTTTTAATCCCTTTTTTTTTAAAAATACTAAAAACAGCCTAAAATCTCCCTAACACTACCTACAACTCTAAAATGAACTACAAATGCAAAATTATAGAATTCTATTTGGTTGTTGAAGAAATTTTCAAAAATAAACAAGGAAACTTGCATCACAAGTAACTAACAACCAATTTATTAAAACAAGTATATGGAAAGAAAACTACCTACAATGGTAACTCAAATCACTTATTAATCAAGTCTACAAGAGAGTGGAAAGAGTTTACCATGGTGGGGTGTCTCACACATATCACTTTTAGTTTAAGTCCTTAAGTTGGACCTTTCGGAAGCTCTTGTCATGGTGGCTTATGCTTGTAGTCATCCTTGAATCTCGAAGGATCCTTGCTCCTAAAATGGTTGACAGAAGTTTCAACCATCTTCATCAAGTTTGGATGGAGTTCCACCCAAGATATAAGCTCCCATAGTTAGTCTCCGTGCTTCGATCCGGGGTCCCATATCTTATTTTCTCACCCATCTTCTTGTTGATCTTCATGAATTTTTTGTTCGGGTGGTTGACAAGTATGACAAGTAGAATTCTCCTTAGAGCACCAAGTCTTCTTCCTAGACCCATGTAAAGTAGCATTCACCCAATCATAGTCCCTATATTTTGAAGCTTTGACCTTGATGAGCCTAATTCCAAACCTCCAACCACTACACAACTTCTTTCTACTCTTAATTCTACAAAGAGCTCTAAGTTGACCATTATTTTCAATTAAACCATATTTAAGTAGGAAAGTAAAGCTTAGGGATAAGAATTTTACCCACTTGAATATTGTGTTGGATGGTGACTTGGGGAGGGGAACCTCTCCACACTTAGACAATGCGAGGTCTACTTCTTTAGGCTCTTTTTTAGTTATTTCCACCTCTTCACAAGCTTCTTCAATTTCAACCATTTCCCCTTTATCACTTGGCTTGGTGTTGTCTTCAAGAACTTCAATTCCTTGCCCAATGAGAGGTGATTCAATTTTGGATAGGAATTCATTGATGAATGAATTCATCTCTTGATCAACCTCTTCATATTCTTCAATTTCGATATACACCAATTCAACTTTTTCTTTTGGTAGCTTTCTTCCGATTCACTCTCTTTCTCATTGCTCACCAAGGGTATGGGAGGTTGTGCACATTCTTCTATAATTTCAACTTCATGTCCAATGGAAAAGGAATCAATTGTAGATAGAAATTCATCCATGATTGAATCCATCTCTTGATAAGCCTCTTTCAAGTCTCCTACTATGATATGCCTTGGAGGTTGTGCACCCTCCACAACATCAATATCAAACTTCTTGGAAGAGTGCTCCATGATGCTACATTCCCATGGACTTTCAACATCTCCTAAATCTTCAACCACTTCTTCCTTTTCTTCAATGATCATAGGTTCCTCCAATTGTTCTAACACAAAGTGGCATCCCTCATTACCCTTCGGAGTTTCCAATCTCTCTTTCATGCTATAATCTTTAATTGATTCTTCACACGTGGTTATGGAAGCATCTTGAGTGTTCAAGCATTGGTAGGCTAAAGTATGCACTAGCTTGGTCAAATTAGTCACAAACTCCAGGGTGTTCCTTTGCATATCCGCTTGTCCTTGAAGTAGCAAGGTAAGAGAGTCATCTATTGGGGCTTGGGGTGGATAAGAGGGTTCATTATTTTGGAGAAAGGGTTCATAGTAGGAAGGTGGTTCTTCTTGGTAAGGGTATAGAGATGGTGTGCATTGAGGTGGTTCTTCATAGTAGTCATGATATGATTGTGGTGGTTCTAAAGGTTCTTGCTCATAATGGTTATGAGAATATGGTATGGGTGATTGGTTATATGATGGATAAGGGTCACAAGAAGGTGCTTGGTATGGAAAGGCTTGTGAGGATGGTTGAGGTCTATGTTGAGGATAAGAATCATAGGCATATGATGGTGGTAATTGATTGTCATAAAAAGATTCACCATAGCCATTGAATTGACATGCGTTAGGATGTGAATTATAACTATATGTATTCGGAGGTTGTTGCCAATAGGAGTGATCATTTCCTTGAGGCTCCTCCCATCTTTGTTGGTTTCATCCTTGACGCATGTGGTTATTGAAGTTCACATTTCCTACAACACAATTAGAACCAAACTCATAGCCAAAGTGAGAATTCATAGGGGAAAAGCAAAATAAAACTAACAAAAACTAGTAAACAAGCAAAAGACAAGCTATTCACACTATTCACATATATACAATAACCAATAAAATAACACCATTGCAATTCCCCGGCAACGGCGCCATTTTGATGATTGGACTTTTGACGGTTTAGAATTTCACAATTGAAAGCTCGTTGTAATATAGCTCCTAAACCAAGCAATAATCCTTTCATACAAAAATTTGTTTGTCACTAGTACAAACCCCTAAAATCTATAAATCGAAGTATTGAACCTCGGGTCGTTCTCCCTATGAATTGCAACAAAGTGTCTTATTATTGGCTATGAGTCATGTTTGGGGTTTTTGGGATAAGAGGCATGAAATGTAAATAGCAATGAAAATAAACTAACAACTAACAAAGCTCTTGGCAAGATATGAGAACTAGAAGTCCTATCCTAGTTATCCTCCTCAATTGTGACCATAAATTGTCCATTGCTACCACTTATTTAACCTCTAATCATGGAGAAAAGTCAAGTGGATGAATCAACTTGATTCCACAAGTCCTAGTCAACTCTCAAGGGAAAGACTAGCTTTCGTGGTATCCAAATCAATTAGCAACTTCTAATTATCAATCAACAAAGGAATTAGATAACTCAAGCATCACTAATTACTCTACCAAAGCCAAGATGTACAAAATCTACACTAAAGTCCAACCAAGCATTTCATCAAACACTTGGAAGGCATAAAAGGAAAGCAAGGTAAATTGATAACAACAATGAAATCTAACAACTACTTATTGCAAAGAATTAATAACAACAATCAAAAGAAACACAATTATTATGAATTACCTCAAAATGCATTAAAAGAAACTAGGATGAACAAGAGTAGATCTACAAACAAAATAGAAGAAAGTAATAACAACAATAGAAAAGTGACGAATGTAATAACATAGAATTGAGAGGTAAAAGAAGAAAAAAGCATGAATTAAAACCTAGATCTAAATTATTGAACTAAACCTAATCCTAATTCTAATCCTAGAGAGAAGTGAGAGCTTCTCTCTCTAAAACTAAAGCTAAAACTAGTCTAATGTGTGTTATGATTCAAGATCCCCCTCCTCCCCTCAATCTTTGGTCCTCTTGAGTGTTTTCCCGCAAAAAATCCATCTCCAAATGGGTCCAGAAACCCTCCAAAATCACCAGGCATGAGTTGCATTAAAGGAATCATGTGCGGACTGCGACGCATATGCGTCCCTGGCCTATTTCGCGAGGTGCGCGCGCGCGTCTTTAGCTTTTCATGCTTCTCTCCACTTGCATGCTTCCTTCCTCACTCCTTGGATCCATTTCTAGCCTTTTTCAACCTAAGATCACTAGCAAACACATCAAGGCATCTTACGGGATCAAGGAGGAATTAAAATTATTAAATTAAAGGCTCAGAAAGCATGTTTTTACACTTAAGCACAAATAAGGGAGAGATCACAAAATCATGCTAATTCATTGGCTAAATGTGAGAAAAGGTTAGCAAAAATACTCAAAATCCAACACAAGATTTGAAATGCACATCGGCGTGTAAGCGTGCATGACGCATCCGCGCCGGTAAAAAAAAAAGTTTTTTTTCTCCTCTTCCATTTTCTTTTGTTTATCACATTCGTATACTTCTATTCTTTACATTTCAATATTGTTTCTATAGCCTGTTTTCAATTTTTTTTCTAAGTCTCTTCTTTCAATAATGGTGTTGCATTTTCTTACTCAATTGTTGAGGATTTCATGGTTAATCTTGGTGCCTCTAGACTTGTTTGATATTGATGGGTAATGAAATTTCTAATTCAATGCTTAACCTTTGATGATCCTTGTATCCTTTGTGCATTGATGTGAGCTTACATGTCTTTCATAACCCACTTTTTCTTATTTGAACTTGATGCTCACTATACTCTTCATGCTTTAACTTTACTCTTGCATCAAGTATTAGTTGATATGCCTTTGCTTATATTATTTTCTCACTCACATGTTGTAGCTACCATGTAGTGAGATCCTTACCCTTATTTGGCATTAGCCCCCGCCTATGTTCTCTTTGCTTTGATATCTTTGTTATAGGCTTAATTTTCTTTCTTTTTCTCTCCCTTTAGGTTGGCCACCAAGAAGGAGGAAAAGGAAAAGCTTTTAAATGGGGCAACAAACAAGTCCTCCACACAACTCTTTGAAGAAGCTCATCAATTGTAGCAACCCATCCACCTTGTTCTTCTTTGCATGCACCGAGGACGGTGCAATCTTTAAGTGTGGGGAGGTCGTTCGACCGATCTCCGTGGGTAACAATTTCTTTTTCAACACCAAAGTTAGCTAGATGTTGCATTGCATGTTAGTTAGAATTTTTATATATTTTATCACTTCTTTTTATGCTAGGACTCCTTGGTTAGGGTGATGATTTCTTTTCCAAGAAAATTGTTTTAGGGCAGCCTACCAATTTGAAAAACTTTTTGTTGACCTTGCTTGAAAGAATTTATTTTGGAACATGGTTTTTGAGCTGAGAACAGACAAGCTTGTGAGATTTGAGCCTAATAGTGTGGTTACATCTTATAACCATTTATTTTTCCTTCTTGTGTGCATTATTCTCTTTCTATGATTGTAATCTTTGATTTGTTTGATTCTTTATGTCCATTATTTGGTGTATTCATGCATTTATATGATTAAGGCCATCATTTCATTTAGCTCACTTACCCAAATAGCCTTACCTTTTATCATCCATTGTTAGCCAACTTTAAGCCTACGCTTAACCCACTTTGTTCTTTAATTTAGCACATTACAAGCCTTAAAGCGGAAAACAATAAAAGTCCTTAATTTGGATCTTTGATTAGCTTAGGCTAGTGTGTGTGTGTCATTTAAGTTTGGAAAATCTTAGGACATTGGGTGAATAAAAGGGTAGTTTTGTATTTTTATTGTAAATATTGGGAATTGGGTACATGCTCATGTGTAATGAATGTAAAACCTTATGCATTGATGATCTTGTATATAGAAAGAAAAATGAGAAAAAGGAAAAGGAAAAGAAAAAAAACAATATGGAAAAGAAAAGAAAAAAATAGAAAAAGAAAGAAATAAAAGGGGACAAAATGCCCCAAAGTAAAGCTCAATAAGGGTCAATGCATAAGTGTTGTGAAATAAAAAGGAATACATGAATATGTGAAAAAGTGAGAAAAATGGGTAGTAAGGTTAGCTTTGAAATTGTATAGGATGTCATAGGTTAGGTGGGAAGTTTAGGCTTATCAAAGATTCAAATTTCAAGCTCACTTAACCATATATGCATCCTACCTTGACCCTAGCCCCATTACATCCTATGAAAAGACCTCATGATACTTGTATGCATGCATTTAATAAATGTTGATTGTTAGAAGAAGAACAAATCTTATAAAGCATGATTAGGGGAGAATTGAGAGAATTGACCCTATACACTTGAGGGACTAGAGTGCAAACACTTCCGGTGAGGGTTTGATGCTCAATTCCTTGATTCCCGGCTTTCATGAGCATTTTTCTTGCAAGTCTACTTGAACTTCATTTTGATATTTAAATTGGTAGGATTCATGAGTCGTCATAGAACTTTAGCCCTACTTGTGCATGTATATCTTGGAGATTGATTTATTTTTAACCAAGTAGGTAGAATCATTTTGCATTTAGTTGCATTCATATAGATAGATGCATATAGTTTAGGGCGCATCTAGTTAGACCTCATTGAATAAATGTTGATATCCTTTGCTTTCTCTTGGTTTAAGCATGAGGACATGCTTGGTTTAAGTGTGGGGAGGTTGATAAACCCCATATTTAGGGTTTATCTTGTGTTGAATTTAGAGGGTTTTGTCAACCTTTCTCCCATTTATCCAATGAAATAGCATGGTTTTGTAAATTCTCCTTTAATTGTGCTTAAGAGTGAAAACATGATTTTTAGGTCCTTAATTGTTTAATCTTGATTTACCTTTGATTCCATTAGATGCCTTGATATGTTTTTTAAGTGATTTCAGATTTAGGAGGCAAAGATTGGATCAAGGGAATGAATGAAAAGTATGTAAAAATGGAGAACTCATGAAGAAATGAAGGAATCGCAAAAGCTGTCAAGCCGACCTCTTTGCACTCAATTGACCATAACTTGAGCTACAGAGGTCCAAATGATGCGGTTCTAGTTGCGTTGGAAATCTAACATCCAGGGCTTCGAAACGATATAAGATTTGCCATAGTTGCTACGCGTATGGTAACACGTACGCGCACTGTATGCGCACGCGTCGTTACTGCCATATGATCCACTTAAAGCAATACGTGGCCAGCGAATTCTAAAGCCTTATGGGTCCAATCCAACTCATTTCTGATGCTATTTAAGCCAAGTATTGAAGGGGAATCAACATACTTTACATACTTTCACACATTAGCTTAGTTTAGTTTAATTTTTGGAGAGAAAGTTTGTTTTAGAGAGAGAAGCTCTCATTTCTCTCTAGGATTAGGATTAGGTTAGATCTAGATTAGGAACTCTTAGATCTAGGTTTAATTCATGCTTTGATTTACCTTTCCTTATGTAATTCTTCTTCTTCTACCTTTCCTCTTTCTAGTTTTGTATTTAATTCTTGTAATTCTCTACTCTTATGTTGATGCACTTTTTGTTTCTTCTATTTTCATTTCAATGAAATTTATGATTCATGTTCTTTTATTGATTGAATTGCTTAGTTCTTTTTACTTTCCTTTTATGCCTTCTAGGTGTTTGATGAAATGCTTAGTTAGATTTTAGTATAGAATTTTGTGCTCTTGGCTTGGGAAGGTAACTTAGGAACTCTTGAGTTACTAATGTTCAAGTGATTGACGATTGGGAGCCATTAACTCTAGATCTCACTAATTGATTTGGTGGAGAACTAGGACTTATGGTCTTGGATTGACATAGCTCACTTGACTTTCCTTTATTAGTCAGTGGATGACTTAGTGGGGTTAATCCTTGCCAATTCTCATGTTGTGGTTAGTGATTAGGATAGAGATACTTGACCACAACCTTTGCCAAGACCTTTTTAGTTGTTAGTTTATTTTCATTGCCATTTACATTTCATGTCTCTTATCCCAAAAATCCCAAGACATACCCCATAACCAATAACAAGACACTTTATTGCAATTCCTAGGGAGAACGACCCGAGGTTCAATACTTCGGTTTATAAATTTAGGGGTTTGTACTTGTGACAAACAAATTTTTGTATGAAAGGATTATTGTTGGTTTAGAAACTATACTTGCAACGAGGATTCATTTGTAAAATTCTAAACCGTCAAAAGTCCTATCATCAGCCAGCACCAAAAAGTTACTTGGGCGTGCCACTTGAGGAACCAGGCGTGGCACGCCAAGCTTGAGAAGTCTACAAATGTATGGGCGTGCCACTTGAACAGCATGGCATGGCACGCTGGTACAAAATTCCAAAGAAAGGAGTTAAAGGCAATATAGGTCTGGGCGTGCCACTTGGTATCGATGGCGTGGCACGCCAGGCTCTCATTCTCACTTTGGCGTGCCACTTGAGCAACCAGGCGTGGCATGCCAATGCACAAAGAGGCCAAAGCAAGGGCTGGGCATGCCACTTAGTATCGAAGGCGTGGCTGATGACATGCCACCATGTCATGTTTTTCTATGCTTTTTCCTTTGTTTTCAATAGGTTTTATGCACTTTCTTAAGCCATAAGCAAGCCAATTGGGTAGATTTCCATGTTTCCTTTGATTCAATCAACCATGGATGAATTAATGCACTTTCATGAGATTTTGTGCTATAATTGTCATATATTATGAAAGAAACACAGTCTTATGATTTGGGGCATAGCTTTGATTGTTTTGATTGATTGATGATAGGTGAAAAGAGTTTTGGAGAAGGTTGAAGGAAGAAGGAATGGCTAGGAGCAAGAGAGAACAAAAAGTTTGAGCCAAAGTTTGCCTCAAACTTTAGCTCAAACTTTTGGGAGAAAAGCTTGAGCCAACGTTTGCCTCAAACTTTTTGGCAAACGTTGGCACCACAAAACAAACACCCTAGAGGAAAAAGCTTGCGCCAACGTTTGCCTCAAGCTTTTTGGCAAACGTTGGCGCCACACACCACAACAGCCTGAAGGGGTATACTTCCAACAAGAATAACTTGAGCTACAGAGCTCCAAATGAGGTGATTCAAAAAACAATAGAAAGTAGGAATCGAGAGCTTTCCAAGCATACATGGCACTGCATGGTGGACACTAAAATTGAGGGAGAAAACTGCCCCGAAATGTGCATAAACAAACATGGTGGCAACTTGCAGTGAGGCCAACTAACCTCTGCACCTTCGACGGAGTATAACTCGAGCTGTAGAACTCCAAATGATGCGATTCAAACGACATTGGAAAGTAGACATTCAGGGCTTTCCAAAAATGTATAATAGTATGGGGTGGACAATGTGTTTGAGTCTCCAAAATCTGGCGTTTTCGACCACGTTTGAGGCAAACGTCGCCTCAAACGCTGCACACCAAAGCCAGCGACCTTGTCCTCTTCAAAGGAGCATAACTTGAGTTGTAGATGTCTAATTGAGGTGATTTCAAGTGGTTTAGAAAGCTGACATTTAGAGCTTTCCAACCATATATAATAGTCTATAGTTGGCATAAAATTGGCAACGTTGACAAGAGGACAAAGTAGCGCCACAAGACATGCAAGGGAGGATCCACGTTTGAGCTAAAGTTTGACCTCAAACTTTAAGCCAAACGTGGATGACAGCAAAAAGAGCAAGCTGCTACAAAAAGCTTGAGTCAAAGTTTGCCTCAAACTTTGACTCAAACTTTTTTTGGTTCATGGTCCGGTTTAAAGCTTAAATATTTCCCAAGGTCAAGAGCAATCGAGAGAGGCTATTTTCAACCCAATTCCATCAAGGCTAAAAGCCCAGTTGACATCACTCAAAGGCACAAGAAACAATTTGATTAGGAATTTCATTTTCTTTGTAATTTGCTTTTCAATTTCATTTTCATTTGTCATGTTTGTAAAATCCTATAAAAGGCATCATTTTCATTTTAGAAGGGGAGCCGAAGAGAGAGAAGGGAGGGTGACTCCACTAGAGAGCTCTCTCTCTGAATTTTCATTTTCTGTTTTGAATCTTGAATTGAGATTGGAAGGAATTCTATTTTTATTCTCTATTTGCAACTTCTCTTTACTTCTTCTGCAATCTTTCTTTTAATTCTCTGCAACTTTTCTCTTGTTGGATCAAGGAAGGATCCACTCCTGAGATCTTCATCATCCTTTTAAATTGCTGCAAATTAAGCACAGTCACTTTCTGTTTTTAATTCTTCAAGCACTTCTGTTTAAAATCTGCTTCATTTGATTTCACATTCTGATTCTTGGATTGATTGCTCTCTGAGCTCCTTGTTCCCAATTTACTTTCCAGCACTTTTGTTCCTCTGCACTTTACATTTGAGTTGTTGTGATCTTGATTTATTCTTCCTGCAATTTAACTTTTCAGTTACTTGATCTACTGCTCTCTTTAATTTTCAGCACCCACTCCCATTTAATTTCATGCAATTTTACATTTCTTGCAATTTAAGATTCTTGCAATTTACATTTCTTGCCCCTTAAGTTACTTGTCAATTTACATTCTGCAACTTTAAATTCATTGTCCTTTACTTCCTGTTGGTTACAATTTCACACAATTCACATCAATGTTAGCTTGACTAAACTAATCACCTACTAAAGTTGCTTGATCCATAAATCCCTGTGGGATCGACCTCACTCACGTGAGTTTTACTACTTGATGCGACCCGGTATACTTGCCGGTGAGTTTTGGGTGTTTTGGAAATTCATTTTTCCACGAAAATACACATCAAGTTTTTGGCGCCGTTGCCGGGGATTGATTTAGATCAACAATGATTAAGTGGGTGAGAAGTCTAGATCAAGTATTTTCTTAATTTTTGTTCTCTGTTCTATGTTCAAACCAAGGTGTTTGAGTTATTGCCTCACTAAGAAATTCATCTCTGAGATATGAATTTCAATTTTCCTTGGTGTTGTGTTTTACAAAATTCAAATGGAGTTCAACTCATCTGGTGATTAAACAAATTTTCTGGGATATCACCCACCATCACAAATCTCTAATGGTGGCTGGGTGAAGGCAACTAGCAAGAACACCAATTCGGTCCCTAATCCAGCAAGCAAGATCAATCAAGCCATTTGCAAAAGGAAGCTTGCTGAGGAAAGTCCAAGACAAAGGACACTAGCTGAATCCTTCCCTCCTTTGAGGTCATTCCTCTTAACAAACTGGAAGAAGAGGAAGAAAGTGAAGAACAACATGTCAAGCTAATGACACTAAAAGAGCACTTGTTGGGAGGTAACCCAACCATAGGTAACATTTCTTCTCTGCTTTGTTTTCTTTTTCTTTGCTTTGTTTAAATTCAATAAATTGGCATATGGTTGCATTCTAAGTTTGGTGTTGCTATGCAACAAAATTTGGTTCTAATCCTTACAAGATACTTGCATCAATTCCAAGTGAAAGTGTCACACTAAGTTTGGTGTGCCACTTATCTTTTATGCAATGTATTGTGCACACCTTTTTATCTATGCAATCAAAATGTCTCTGTCTCTGTGCCTTCATATCTTTAATTTTGCTTACTTAAAACACATGTGCTACTAACATTTCATTGTATAAGACATTCATGATCCATCTTAGCCCCATAGCCATTGTTCTAATTGTTGCTTGAGGAAGAGCAAGCATTCTGAGTTTGGCAAGGGAAGGAGGAAGAATAGAGGAAAAAGGACAACAATAATGAAGATGAACTACAAGGTTGTAGAGTTCATTTTCTCCTCATTTGTTTCAAGCACTATAAACTTCATGATTGTCTTTACCTTCTCTGTATGCATGTGTGTATGAAAAGGCATAGTTTGATTTCTAAATTGCAACATGGTGCTGTGCCATTATGATTACCAACTTGAGTTTTGTGAATTCAAAAGCAGTAAAGCATCATGATCATAAACAAACAAGGAATTAAAGAAGAGTTTAGCATGAGCATACAAGTATTGGAAAGCTAGTATGATTAATTGTTGCTCAAATGCATTGGATTTTATTTAATTGAAGTTTTCAACTAGGAAATTTTGTGAAATCTTTTGAAAATCAT
>NC_029789.2:76427377-76455660 GCF_000816755.2 Arachis ipaensis | reverse complement strand
AACCGAGTTTGAAAAACAAGAGAGAACGAGGATCGGTAAGGAAGAAGGAAGTTGGAAGAAGTTTTGAGAAAAGTGGATAGTAGTTAGTTAGTTTTGTTAGTTTCGATACGGGGTTTAGTATTCTAACACAAAGAAAGTATTATATACTGTTAATATCGTGTTTTAGAGTACTTTCACGTAATTAAGTAGGTACCAACTAACTTAGTTTCCTTTGTACCTTTAGATGGGTTAACCGAACGAATACCGAATTCTTTCACGTATTTTGGATAACTTTTGTTTCCTTTTTCGTATCTTTTTGTACTGTACCACCGTACAGTAGTGTTGTGGTTTGAATTTGGAACGAACAGGGGTTCGTTCTTTTCTTAGTACGTTATCTCTAACTGTTAGGTTCCATTCTTCTTATCGTTGAGTTACAAGTACCATTCGATCAAAAGATTCGTACGATGTTAGTGTTTTCTTTACATTTACTAACTACGAAGATAGATCGAGTAAAATACTTTAGAAAAGGAATATAAAGAAGGAACTTTGTTCGAAAAACGAAAAGAATAATCGAAGAGGAAAACCCACGAAACGGGGTACTCAATTATTGTTTCGATGCTGAAGATTTCCGAAACAAAAGTTTATAATGGTGAACTATGTATTCGTGGTGTTCGTAAACTAATCTCCTGAAGTAATTCGAGTAAAAAGAAAAGAGTTTGCCTCAAACTTTAGCTCAAACTTTTAGAAGAGTTGAAAACATCCCAGAGGAAAAAAGCTTGAGCCAAAGTTTGCCTCAAACTATAGCTCAAACTTTTGGGAGAAAAGCTTGAGCCAACGTTTGCCTCAAACTTTTTGGCAAACGTTGGCACCACAAAACAAACACCCTGGAGAAAAAAGCTTGCGCCAACGTTTGCCTCAAGCTTTTTGGCAAACGTTGGCGCCACACACCACAACAGCCTGAAGGGGTATACTTCCAACAAGAATAACTTGAGCTACAGAGCTCCAAATGAGGTGATTCAAAAAGAAATGGAAAGTAGGAATCGAGAGCTTTCCAAGCATATATGACATTGCATGGTGGACACTAAAATTGAGGGAGAAAACTGCCCCGAAATGTGCATAAACGAACATGGTGGCAACTTGCAGTGAGGCCAACTGACCTCTGCACCTTCGACGGAGTATAACTCGAGCTGTGGAACTCCAAATGATGCGCTTCTAATGGCATTGGAAAGTAGACATTCAGGGATTTCTAACAATGTATAATAGTATGGGGTGGACAATGTGTTTGAGTCTCCAAAATCTGGCGTTTTCGACCACGTTTGAGGCAAATATCGCCTCAAACGCTGCACACCAAAGCCAGCGACCTTGTCCTCTTCAAAGAAGCATAACTTGAGTTGTAGATGTCCAATTGAGGTGATTCCAAGTGGGTTAAAAAGCTGACATTCAGAGCATTCCAACCATATATAATAGTCTATAGTTGGCATAAAATTGGCAACGTTGACAAGAGGACAAAGTAGCGCCACAAGACATGCAAGGGAGGATCCACGTTTGAGCTAAAGTTTGACCTCAAACTTTAAGCCAAACGTGGATGACAGCAAAAAGAGCAAGCTGCTACAAAAAGCTTGAGTCAAAGTTTTTTTGGTTCATGGTCCAGTTCAAAGCTTAAATATTTTCCAAGGTCAAGAGCAATCAACAGAGGCTATTTTCAACCCAATTCCATCAAGGCCAAAAGCCCAATTGACATCACTCAAAGGCACAAGAAACAATTTGATTAGGAATTTCATTTTCTTTGTAATTTGCTTTTCAATTTCATTTTCATTTGTCATGTTTGTAAAATCCTATAAAAAGGCATCATTTTCATTTTAGAAGGGGAGCCGAAGAGAGAGAAGGGAGGGTGACTCCACTAGAGAGCTCTCTCTCTGAATTTTCATTTTCTGTTTTGAATCTTGAATTGAGATTGGAAGGAATTCTGTTTTCATTCTCCATATGCAACTTCTCTTTACTTCTTCTGCAATCTTTCTTTTAATTCTCTGCAACTTTTCTCTTGTTGGATCAAGGAAGGATCCACTCCTGAGATCTTCATCATCCTTTTAAATTGCTGCAAATTAAGCACAATCAATTTCTGTTTTTAATTCTTCAAGCACTTCTGTTTAAAATCTGCTGCATTTGATTTCACATTCTGATTCTTGGATTGATTGCTCTCTGATCTCCTTGTTCCCAATTTACTTTCCAGCACTTTTGTTCCTCTGCACTTTACATTTGAGTTGTTGTGATCTTGATTTATTCTTCCTGCAATTTAACTTTTCAGTTACTTGATCTACTGCTCTCTTTAATTTTCAGCACCCACTCCCCTTTAATTTCATGCAATTTTACTTTTTTTGCAATTTAAGATTCTTGCAATTTACATTTCTTGCCCCTTAAGTTACATGCCAATTTACATTCTGTAACTTTAAATTCATTGTCCTTTACTTCCTGTTGGTTACAATTTCACACAATTCACATCAATGTTAGCTTAACAAAACTAATCACCCACTAAAGTTGCTTGATCCATCAATCCCTGTGGGATCGACCTCACTCACGTGAGTTTTACTACTTGATGCGACCCGGTATACTTGCCGGTGAGTTTTGTGTGTTTTGGAAATTCATTTTTCCATGAAAATACACATCAGTGGGACGCCAGCCCAAGAATCTCACTTAAGCGTGCCACTTGAGTACTGGGCGTGGCACGCCAGCTGCTGGAACCAAGGCAAGATCAAGGGCGTGGCATGCCAGCCTCTAGGCGTGGCACACTGGTACAAGTTTCCAGAGAGGATGAAAGAGGCCAAACACATGGGCATGCCAGTTGGTGTCGAAGGCGTGGCACGCCACCCACTATTGCTTACTTAGGCGTGCCACTTGAACCTCAAGCGTGGCATGTCATTGTCATTCAGAAAGCAAGAGCCATTGGGGCATGCCACTTGAGTTCATGGCGTGGCACGCCAAACAGAAGGATCAGTTGCCTCCAAAGGGCGTGGCACGCCAGACCATGGACGTGCCATGCTAGTTCAACTTTCCAGAGAGCTTAATCAAGCTTACAACAAGAGCGTGGCATGCCCCCATGCTAGTTCAAGTCTCCAGAAGCAAGAAGAAGAGGAAAAAGGCTAGGGCGTGCCACTTAAGATCGAAGGCGTAGCACGCCATGCTACATGGGCATTAAAAGACCCTGGACGTGCCACTTGAGTTCGAAGGCGTGGCATGCCAGGGATGTTATTGAAGAAGAGCATGCCACTTGAAGGACTGGGCGTGGCACGCCAAGTTAGAATTGAAGGATCACGTGACACGCCACTAAAGCGCCAGTCACACGCCCGCTGGGAAGTCATGCTTATTGAGTTTCTTTTCCCTTCAAAATGTAATTTTCCTTTTTCACTTTTGTAATTCTTTTATTTTTAACTAGGAGTAGTATAAATACCCCCAAGAAGTACTGAAGAGGGGGTTAAGCAGTTAGGGAGACTAATTTTCCACTTTTACACTTCACTATCTTCTTTACTTTTGAGTACTTTTCTTTGAGCTATGAGTAGCTAAATTCCCTCTCATTGAGAGTGGGAGCTCTGTCGTACTTAATGGATTGATGATAATAAAATTCTTCTTCTCTTCATCTTCTCTTTGATATTCTAGAAGGAATTTCGTTTCTAATGCTTAGTGTTCAATTATCTTGGAAAAGAGATTGAATGCAAATTGGGTTTCATAGGAACCTTGGGAAAGGAAACATGAAACCATGCTTGAAATCCCTTTTCACACTTGAGTAGGATCTGGGTTTTGGTGTTTGGATATGGTGACATATAATCCTCCCTCTACTTGGACCTATGATGATGTGTGGTATAATCAGGGACCAAGCATATCTCTCTTCATGAACAATCAGACCAAGGAATTGGCTATTGATCAAGATCTGAGAGATTGAGTCACCAAGGAATTGGGGCTCAATCAATCATGATTGCTAAGAGGTCAATGAGTTATATGATTGAAGAGGATATAAGCTGAAATTAATCCAAAGAGACAATATCTCCTTATCTCAATGAACTTCCCCATTCTTATCTACCAATTCTTTTATAGCTTGTTTTTACATTTTGCAATTCCCCATTCCCATTTACAATTAAGCCATTTATGATTCTGCACTTTACATTTTGCTGTTTCCATTTATGCACTTTAATGTTTTCCTTTACATTCTAGCCATTTACATTTCAGCCATTTATAATTCTGCAATCACAATCTGCTTGTTCCGCTTGACTAATTCATCAATCGATTAAAACTGCTTGAATTTGCCAATATCTGTGGATATGATCCCACTCCATTGTGGGTTATTACTTGACGATAATTTTGGTGTGCTTGCCAAAAAGAACTGATTCACCATTTTTGAATGGGGGTGTGAATTGGACTCATCACCAGCCAGGGGACAGTCCTTGAGCGTTCAAACGCCAATGCAGAGAAGTAGGGAATCTGGATTTCCTACCCTCTCAGGATCTGTGGGTCCCACATCATCTTTCACCTACCCCACTTATTCCTACCTATTTTCACACTCTCCCATACATATTTCCCTATAAACATAGCCCAATCACATCCATTTCACTTTCCCAAAACCTTCATAACTCCCACCAACCCCCACCCACTTCAAATTCAAATTTCCCACCCAAAACCCACCCTATGGCTGAACTCTACCCATCCCCACTCCTATAAATACCCCTCTTCATAACCGTTCATACACATACCTCTCCTACCCTTATATACCCTATAAGGCTGAGCCCTCTCTCTCCCTCTATACACTTCTATTTTCTTCTTCTTCTACTCTATTCTTCTCTTTTCTTTATTTTTGCTTGAGGACAAGCAAAGTTTTAAGTTTGGTGTTGGAAAAACATAGATTTTTTCTTTCCATTACCATCCATGGCACCCAAGGTTGGAGACACCTCTAGAAAGAGGAAAGGAAAGGCAGTAGTGATGACTTGCATCATCGACCCCTTTTTCTTATCTAAAAGGACCATAAAAAGAGCATAATCTCATTGAATTAATGCAATTTCATGAACCAAATGGTATATATTATGGTACATTGCTTTAAAATAGGTTTGTGATGAATTTCAGGTTAAAAGAGCAGGAAACAACAAATAAAGCTGGGAGTGTGAAGCTGGGCGTGCCACTTGAAGCTCTGGGCATGGCACGCCAAGCTTTTGAACCCAAATCTCAAAGAGGGCGTGCCACTTGTGGTTATGGGCTTGGCATGCCAAGTTTGAAAAGAAAAGTCTCAAAGAGGGCATCCCACTTGGTGCTATGGGCGTGGCACGCCAAGTTTGTGAAGCCAAGTCTCAAAGAGGGCTTGTCTTCAAAGAGGGCATGCCACTTGGTGCTATGGGTGTGGCACGCCAAGTTTGTGAAGACAAGTCTCAAAGAGGGCATGCAACTTGGTGCTATGGGCGTGGCATGCCAAGTTTGTGAAGCCAAGTCTCAAAGAGGGCGTGCCACTTGGTGCTATGGGTGTGGCACACCAAGTTTGTGAAGACAAGTCTCAAAGAGGGCGTGCCACTTGGTGCTATGGGCGTGGCACGCCAAGTTTGTGAAGACAAGTCTCGAAGAGGGCATGCCACTTGGTGCTACGGGCATGGCACACTAGGCTTAAGTTCCAGAGGAGTAATTTTGAGCCCCATTATGGGCGTGGCACGCCAAAAAATAGGCGTGGCATGCCGAGAAGTGGGAGTGGCACGCCGGGGCATATGCCAGCCTGACCTCCTCTCATTCAAATGAAGATATCTTGAGCTACACAACTCAAAATGAAGTGATTCTATTGCCATTAGAAATTAGACATCTAGGGCTTTCCAACCATATATAACACTTTATGTTGTACAATGGAATTGTGGAAGATATTGACCCCAAACAAACAAGGAAAAAAACATGTCACTGTAGAGTTACCAGCCTGACCTCTTCATTTTCAAAAGAACATAACTTGAGTTGTAGAGGTCTAAATGATCTGAATTTGGTGGCTTTAACAAGCTGACATCAAGATCTTTCCAACGATATTTAACACTCTAGGGTGGACATTAAAACTGGAGGTGAACAATGCCATTATTTCAGCGTTGCAAAATCTGGGTGTGCCACTTGACATCGAGGGCGTGGCACGCCAGCTCTATTTTCATAATGGGTGTGGCACGCCAGTTCTAATGGCCAGAGAGGAAGATTTTGTGCAACATTGAAGGCGTGGCACGCCAAAGAGTGTGCGTGGCACATTGGGGTACTGATAGACTGACCTCTTCACCTTCAAATGGGCATAACTTGAGCTACAAAGGTCCAAATGAGTTGATTCTAGCGGTGTTGGAAAGCTAATATCCAGGGCTTTCCAACAACATATAATACTATACAGTGGAAATTCAATTTGAGGCCAAAACAACTCTATATTTTCAGCGTGTCAAATGGGTCACAATCCAAAGAGCAAAATCAAGTAGGAGTGGCACTTGAAACCACATGCCAACTTCTTCTTGCAGCCCCCAACCTTCAACTAAGCCCACTCCAACTCTCATTCAAGCTACAATTGTCAATCAATCAAGGCCACAAGAAGCATCTAGAATAGTTCATTTTCATTCATTGTAATTTGCTTTTAATTTCATTTAAGTTTGTAATTTAGGGGAGCCTATATAAAGGCCTTAGTTTCATAGAATTAAACATGCTGGATTGGGGGGGGAGTCTTAGGACCCTCTCTGTTCACCAACAATTTCTTCTCTTTTCTTTCTTACTTAGTAAATAATTTAGTTAAGAATTACTAAATCTTTTCATTAGAAAAGAGAGCTCTATTATTTTTCAATGGATTGATTATTTTTATTCTTCTTCTTCTCTTCATCTCTCCTTGATTTACTAGAAGGGATGTCGTTCTTCATGTTAGCAGTCAATTATCTTAGAAAAGAGATTGAATGTATTTGGGTTTTGTGTGAACCTTGTAAGAGGAATTATAAAACCATGCTTGAAATCCTTCCTCTCACTTGAGTAGATTTGGGTTTTGGTGATTGGATATGGTGACATATAACCACCCACTACTTGGATCTTTGAGGATGTGTGGTATAATCAGGGAACAAGCTTCATCTCTTCTCATGAGCAATTAGACCAAGGAATTGGCTATTGATCAAGATTTGAGAGATTGAGTCACCAAGGAATTAGGGCTCAATCAATCATGATTGCCAAGAGGTCAATAAATTGCATGATTGAAGATGAGATGAAATCAATTAATCTCGGAGAATGCAATATCTCTTGATCCTAATGCTTATTTTATCTTTCTTTCTTTTATTTACTCTATGGTTATTTACATTTTCTGCACTTTACATTTCTAACACTTTACTTTCTTGTACTTTACTTTCCTTGCCATTTACTTTCTTGCACTTTATTGCTTTTCTTTACTTTCATGTCATTTACATTTTCTTGTTTGATTATCACTCCAATTATGATAGTCTAACTAGGATACTCAATTAACTATTGTTTGCTTTAATCCGTTAATCTCTGTGGGATTCGACCCCACTCCTAGTGGGTTATTACTTGATGATATTTGGTGCGATTACCAAAGTACGGATTAATTTTTATGGGGAGTGAATTTCGGTCATCAAGTTTTATGGCGCCGTTGCCGGGGATTAATTATGATTAACAAACTACCAATTGATTGATTTACTAGATTAGACATTTTTCTTTTGTTTTTAATTTCTTTTGTTTCTTTATTTTCTTTTGCTAACTAACTGTTTGTGATATTGCCTCACTAAGAATTCCTCATTTATGAGAATGGGGAGTCCAACTTCTTTTGGTGATTATTGTTTGAGACAGAGCTTTTTGCAAGAAAGAATGGAGTGTCCATCATATTTTGGTCAATCAAATTTCATGGGAAACTTTCCACCACTATAGAATGATTCGCGTTATTATGCTCATGGTGGGTGGGAGTATCAAGAACATGAAATGGGATGCTTCCTAGGGTCACAAAATGGTCCATATTTTGATGAGTGTAATCACTACTCATGTTGTGGCTGGGAAGATCAAAATCAAAGAGATTTCACTCATTCATACACCATTTATCAAGAGCCATCACCTCTCAATTATCCAACCTTACCTCCTAGTTTTACATGTCCAAATTTTTCATTACTTGAGCATGCCTCAGCACAAAATTTCTTACCAAATCCATACAATTCATTCCACTACACACATGATTCATTCACAGTCCACAAAACTCATTCCATTACCCACAAAGCCCTTACTAATCCAACCAACAACCACATAGCAACCATTCTCATAATGTATTAGAAGCCGCAATGGCAAGGTTAGCAGAGGTACAGAGACAAGCACAAGCCTACTACTCTAACCAACCTACACAACCTTCGTTAGAAGCCCTCCTTGAAAGCCTTGGAGAGAAAAAAAATACTTAGAGAGGAGGGAGAGAAGATGGATAGTAGTGTGGAGGATTTCATCCAATGGTCTAGGAACTTTTTGAGAGGAACAAGATATCACTTTTAAGAACATTGAAGTGCATATAGACCAACTTGCTAAATACTTAGCAAAACCCACCAATACCTTTCCAAGTGACATTAAGAAAGAATGCAAGGCCATGGATGGAGTAGTGCTAAGCAAGGAAGATGAAGATCAAATGGAGGGTGAAAAGGAGGAATTGGAAAAGCAAGAAAAGGAGGCCCCTATACCAAGTGAAATCCCAACGAAGAAGGAGGAGGTTGTGAGAGTATACAAGCCTAAGGCTCCATACCCACAGAGGCTACTAAAGGTGACAATGGAACATGCAAACTCACTCCCAAAGGAAGCAATACAAAATCATGCAGAAGAGAGGGAGGAAGTCAATCAAGGGAGCCCACACTTCAATGAAATAAAGAGTTGCATAAAGGGTGAGTTCATTGAACCACCAATTCAAGAAGCCCTTGATGAAGAGGACACTCCAACCATCCCACAACACCCAAGTTTTGAAAACAAAGAAGTGAAGGCAATCAACAAAAGCACCAAAGAGATGGTGGTGACCAAGAAAAGAAGGATAATATCCATGAAAAAGAGGTCAACCAAAAGCCATCCCACCCCTACCCCAACAAGCAAGTTCACTCAAGCTAACAACAAAAGAAAGCTTGCTGGGAGGCACTCAAAACAGGGGACATCAACTGGCTCATCTTTCCTCTTGAGGTCATTCCTCTTAACAAACTGGAAGAAGAGGAAGAAATTTGAGAACAACATGTCAAGCTAATAACATTAAAAGAGCGCTTGTTGGGAGGCAGCCCAACCGTAGGTAACATTTCCTTTTTTTGCTTTGTTTATTTTCAATAATTTGGCATATAGTTGCTTTCTAAGTTTGGTGTTGCCATGCAACAATTTGATTTTCAATCTTCACTAGGTACTTGCATCATGCTAAAATGAAAGTGTCATTCTACGTTTAGTGTTGCCACTTATCTTTTATGCAATGTAGCAAGCACACAACACTTATTAATGTAATCACATTGCCTTTGTTTCTTTCTTGTGCCTTTATTATGATTCTTAATTTTGCTTGCCTAAGCCACATGTACTACTAACACTCTATTGTTAAAGACACTCATGACCTATCATAAACCACATCACCACTGTTTTATCTATTGCTTGAGGACAAGCAATCATTCTAAGTTTGGTGTGGGAAGGGAAAGAATAGAAGGAAAGGACAACAACAATGAAGATGAACTACAAGGTGGTAAAGTTCCTTTTCCTCTTATTTATTTCTAGTATTTTGAATTGCATGATTGTCTTTTATTCCTTTATATGCATGTGTGTTGTGAATAAGCATAGCTTAATTGCTGAATTGTAATATGTGCTATGATATTATGACTACCATCTTGAATTTTGTGAGTCAAAGTAATGAAGTTTCATGATCATAAACAAGCAAGGTAATTAAAGAAGTTAGCATGAGCTTATAAGTATTGGGAAGCTAGCATGACTATTGTTGCTCAATTGCATTTGAATTTGTTTAATTGAAGTTTTCATCTAGGACATTTTATGAAATTTTTGAAATCATTAAAACCTTGAAGAAGCAATTGCAATTAAGGCAAGAAAAGAAAAAGGGAAAGAATGAGAAAGCTGAAGACTCTGAGTACCAATGACAATTCATTTGTTAAGTACTTGTGGTGTTTATGTATCAAGCAAAAAGCTTGAAAACAAAACACTTAGAGTCAAGGCTAGGCTCAAGTGCAAAAGCACTCCCTCAAAACTCAAGGCTCTGAGCATTAATGATTAGAGAGTAAAGAAAAAAATGAGCTTAAAGAGTCCTCTAATTAAATGCTTGTGGTGCTTATGTATCAAGTGGTAATACTTGAAAACAAAGCATTTAGAGTCGTAGCTTTCAACACATGGTGCAAAGCACCCAAAAAGTTAAGATAAGAAAACAATGAAAAGCTTGTTTCAAGGAAGGAACATAAAGAAAAAGATTTCATAAAATGAGCTAAATAAAAGCATCAATCATTTGAATGTCTTTTGTGATTGTAGCATGCATAAAAAACTAGCCAACCATGAACATAAAAATTGATACTCTTCTCACCTTGGTTTGTCAAACTTTATTGCATGATTCTTTATTTGCTTGAGGACAAGCAAAGTTTAAGTTTGGTGTTGTGATGACTTGCATCATCGACCCCTTTTCTTATCTAAAAGGACCATAAAAAGAGCATAATCTCAATGAATCAATGCAATTTCATGAACCAAATGATATATATTATGGTACATTGCTTGGAAATGGGTTTATGTTGAATTTCAAGTGAAAAGAGCAACAAAAGGGGAAGAAAACAACAAGTAAATCTGGGACTATGAAGCTGGGCGTGCCAATTGAAGCTTTGAGTGTCGCACACCAAGCTTTTGAAGCCAAATCTCAAAGTGGGCGTGCCACTTGGTGCTATGGACGTGGCACGCCAAGTTTGTGAAGACAAGTCTCAAAGAGGGCGTGCTACTTAGTGCTATGGGCATGGCACGCCAAGTTTGTTAAGCCAAGTCTCAAAGAGGGCATCCACTTGGTGCTATGGGCGTGGCACGCCAAGTTTGTGAAGACAAGTCTCAAAGAGGGCGTGCCACTTAGTGCTATGGGCATGGCACGCCAAGTTTGTGAAGACAAGTCTCAAAGAGGGCGTGCCACTTGGTGCTATGGGCGTGGCATGCCAGGCATAAGTTTCAGAGGAGTAATTTTGAGCCCACTATGGGCGTGGCACACCAAGAAGTGGGCATGCCACGCCGGGGCATATGCCAGCCTGACCTCCTCTCATTCAAATGAAATTATCTTGAGCTATGAAACTTTAAATGAGATGATTCCAGTGCCAATAGAAATTAGACATCTAGGGCTTTCCAACCATATATAACACTTTATGATAGACACTGGAATTGAGGAAGATATTGACCCCAAAAATACAAGGAGAAAAACACGTCACTGCAGAGTTACCAGCCGGACCTCTTCATCTTCAAAGGCACATAAATTGAGTTGTAGAGGTCCAAATGATCTGAATTTGGTGGCGTTGGAAAGCTGACATCAAGAGATTTCCAACGATATATAACACTCTTGGGTGGACGTTAAAACTGGAGGTGAAAAATGCCATTATTTCAGCGTTGTAAAATCTGGGCGTACCACTTGACATCGAGGGCATGGCATGCCAGCTCTATTTTCATAATGGGCGTGGCACACCAGTTATAATGGCCAGAAAGGAAGATTTTGTGCATCATTGAAGGCGTGGCATGCCAAAGAGTGGGCATGGCATGCTGGGGTACTAATAGACTGATATCGTCACCTTTAAATGGGCATAACTTGAGCTACAGAGGTCCAAATGAGTTGATTTTAGCGGCGTTGGAAAGCTAACATCCAGGGATTTCTAACAATATATAATACTTTATAGTGCACATTCAATTTGAGGCCCAAACAACTCCATTTTTGGAGCATGTCAAATGGGTCACAATCCAAAGAGCAAAATCAAGTGGGAGTGGCACTTGAAACCACACGCCAACTTCTTCTTGCAACCCCAACCTTCAATTAAGCCCACTCCAACTCTCATTCAAGCTACGGTTGTCAACAAATCATGGCCACAAGAAGTATCTAGAATAGTTCATTTTCATTCATTGTAATTTGCTTTTAATTTCATTTAAGTTTGTAATTTATGGGAGCCTATATAAAGCCCTTAGTTTCATAGAATTAGGCATGCTGGATTGGGGGGGGTCTTAGGACCCTCTCTATTCACCATCAATTTCTTCTCTTTTCTTTCTTACTTTGTAAATAATTTAATTATGAATTACTAACTCTTTCCATTGGGAAAGAGAGCTCAATTGTTTTTCAATGCATTGATTATTTTTATTCTTCTTCTTCTCTTCATCTCTCTTTGATTTACTATAAGGGATTTCGTTCTTCTCCATTCTCATACTTGAGTAGATTTGGGTTTTGGTGATTGGATATGTGACATATAATCCACCCACTACTTGGAACTATAAGGATGTGTGGTATAATCAGGGAACAAGCTTCATCTCTTCTCATGAGCAATTAGACCAAGGAATTGGCTATTGATCAAGATTTGAGAGATTGAGTCACCAATGAATTAGGGCTCAATCTATCATGATTGCCAAGAGGTCAATGAGTTGCATGATTGCATATGAGATGAAATCAATTAATCCGGAGAATGCAATATCTCTTAATCCCAATGCTTATTTTATCTTTCTTTCTTTTATTTACTCTATGGTTATTTACATTTTCTGCACTTTACATTTCCAGCACTTTACTTTCTTGTACTTTACTTTCCTTGCCATTTACTTTCTTGCACTTTATTGCTTTTCTTTACTTTCATGTCATTTACATTTTCTTGTTTGATTATCATTCCAATTATGATAGTCTAACTAGGATAATCAATTAAATATTGTTTGATTTAATCCGTTAATCTCTGTGGGATTCGACCCCACTCCTAGTGGGTTATTACTTGACAATATTTGGTGCGCTTGCCAAAGAACGGATTCATTTTTATGGGGAGTGAATTCCGGTCAACAAGTAGCCACTCCCTCTGAATCTTGGGAGATGGAGAGATTCATTAACGAAGCCCACCAAGACCGCTTCTATAAAGTAGTGGTAAAGAAGAAAGGGATCCCTGAGGTCCCTTTCATGCTCAAGAAGAATGAGTACCCAGAGATCCGAAGAGAAATCCGAAGAAGAGGTTGGGATCCTAACCAATCCCATTCAGGATGTTGGGATTCTAATGGTGTAACAGTTCTATGCTAATGCATGGGTTACTAAAAACCATGACACTAGTCTGAACCCAAATCCAAGTAATTGGATCACCATGATTCGAGGAAGAATCTTAGATTTCAGCCCGGAAAGTGTAAGGTTGGCGTTCAACTTGCCTTCAATGCAAGGAGATCCTCATCCTTACACTAGGAGAGTCAACTTTGATTAGAGATTGGATCAAGTGCTCTCAGATATCTGTGTGGAAGGAGCACAGTGGAAAATGGATTCCCAAGGCAAGCCCATTCAACTAAGAAGGCTTGACCTAAAGCCCATAGCTAGAGGATGGTTGAAATTCATCTAACGTTCCATCATTCTTACTAGCAACCGGTCAGAAGTGACTGTTGATAGAGCCATCATGATTGAAAGTGAGGTGGAAGTACATGAGGTGATTCCTCAAGAATTGTACAAGGTGGATGAGAAGCCTCACACCAATGCAAGGTTGGCATTCCCACACCTCATCTATCATCTATGCAATTCAGCTAGAATTGTTATAGAAGGAGACAACTCCATAAGGGAGGATAAGCCCATCACTAAGAAGAGGATGGAGCAAACAAGAGAGCATGCACAAGAGCATGTGAAGCCGCCTCAGTATGAGATCCCTGAGATGCCTCAAAGGATGTATTTTCCTCCTCAAAGCTATTGGGATCAATGGTAAACTTCTCTTGGAGAACTGAGCACTAACATGGAGCAATTGAGGATGGAGCATCAAGAGCACTCCATCACCCTTAATGAAATAAGAGAAGATCAAAGAGCCATAAAGGAAGACCAGAGGGCTATGAAGGAAGAGCAACAGAGGCAAAGGAGTGATATAGAAGAGATCAAGCATCACATTTGATCCTCAAGGAGGAGCACTAACCGCCACCATTAAAGGTGGACTCGTTCTCGTTTACTTCCTTTCCTTTTCTGTTTTTTGTTATGTTATTTGTTTGTTCTCTTGTTCTAGTTGCATGATCATTTGCATTGATGTCTTAATTGAGAATTGAGAGATACATGAATTTCAAGTTTATAATAAGAATAGTTTAATTATGTTGATGTGGTGACAGTGCTTTTGTTTTCTGAATGTATGAATAAACAGTGCATATTTGAAGTTGGAATTTTAGAATGTTGGCTCTTAAAAGAATAAGGAAAAAGGAAAACTATTATTGATAATTTTAAAAATCAATAAAGTTGATTCTTGAAGCAAGAAAAAGCAGCAAAAAGAAAAAGAAAAAGCTTGCATGCAAGAAGAAAAAAAAGTGGCAAAAAAAAATAAAATAATAATAATAATGATAGAAAAAGTAAGCAGAAAAAGCCAATAGCTCTTTAAACCAAAAGGCAAGAACAGAAAGCCAATAATCCTTTAAACCAAAAGGCAAGGGTAAAAGGATCCAAGGCTTTGAGCATTAATGGATATGAGGGCCTAAAGGAATAAAATCCTGGCCTAAGCGGCTCAACCAAGCTGTCCCTAACCATGTGCTTGTGGCGTGAAGGTGTCAAGTGAAAAGCTTGAGACTGAGCGGTTAAAGTCGTGGTCCAAAGCAAAAAGAGTGTGCGTAAGAACTCTGGACACCTCTATCTGGGGACTTTAGCAAAGCTGCGTCACAATCTGAAAAGGTTCACCCAGTTAAAGTGTTTGTGGCATTATTGTATCCGGTGGTAATACTGGAAAACAAGGTGCTTAGGGTCATGGCTAAAACTTTGGAAGCTGTGTTCAAGATTAAAAAAGAACTGAACTAGGAGAGTCAATAATATCATCTAGATTCTAAGTTCCTAAAGATGCCAACCATTCTAAGTTTCAATGGATAGTGAGATGCCAAAACTATTTAGAAGCAAAAGCTACTAAGTCCCGCTCATCTGTAACTAAGCTTCATTGGAAACTTAGAAATTTATTGTATCTTAATTTTCTTTTATCCTACTATGTTTTTATTTTCTTGGGGACAAGTAATAGTTTAAGTTTGGTGTTGTGATGAGCGGATATTTTATACGCTTTTTGGCATCATTTTCATATAGTTTTTAGTATATTTTGTTTATTTTTTATTAAGTTTTTATAGGTTTTAGTGGTAAATTCACATTTTTGGATTCTACTATGAGTTTTTGTGTTTTTGGGTAATTTTAGATAATTTTTGGTTGAAATTGAGGAGCTGGAGCAAAACTTTGATTCAGAGACAAAGAAAGCACTGCAGATGCTCTCCCGATCTGACCTCCTTGCACTCGGAAGCAATTTTCCAGAGCTACATAAGTCCAAATGAAGCTTTCTCAGCGGCTATGGAAAGCTGACTTCTAGAGCTTTCTAGAAATGTAAAATAGTCTATGCTTTGCTTCAGATTAAAAGGCCTAAAGCTATCGTCCAACGCCAGCTTCTTGCCCCCTTCCATGCCTCCAGCGCCCAAAGAGCAGAGACCAGCGTCCAAACGCCCAGAGAAGACCCCCTAGCCAGCGTTCAATGCCCTAGGAGTCTCATAGCACATGGATCTCATCAAAGCTCAGCCCAAACACACACCAAGTGGGCCCAAGAAATGGATTTTAGCACTAAAAAGTCTGTTTTATCCTTACTAGTCATCTGTTTAGTATTTAAGGGATTATATTTATGTTATTTAGACCTTCTTCGTACCTTTTACAGATTTTACACATTTTACATTGTATTTTCCTTTCAGTATGAGTTTCTAAACCTCCTCGGTTGAGGGGAGGAGCCCACGTCTACTTGGGTTCGTGTGAATACGTGACTGGAAAGCATGAACCAACAGCTATGTTCATACATCTCTTAGAAGGCTAATCCACGACTTCGTTGGGGACTTCTCGAGACACCAATTCAGCCAATTTCTTGGGAGATTAGGGCCTCTGTGGTATAGGCTAGAATCCAAAGAAGCAGCATTCTTTGATCCAGAAGATTCAACCTTGTCTGTAGCATTTTGAGTATGATCGCTAGGAGAATGAACTGCTAGAGCTTCATCCTTCGTCAGATTGGATGACCACGGCCAATGGCGTTCAATCTGTAGCAGAGAAGATCAATGACCATGGCCCATGGCGTTGATCACATACAGCCTACTATAGAAGAGATCACTCACAAGCAGAAAAGACAGTAATACCAGAGTTGATTCAGAAAGACAAAGCAACTCTAATCCTTTACCTTATTCCTATTACTGGTTCCAATAATCCTAATACAACTCCGTAATCCAACAACCTTCTGATTCGCCTGACTAAGACCTGCAAGATAACCATAGCTTGTTTTTGTTTACTTTTCTTGTTTATCTTTTGCCTTTAAATCTTTATCTTATCTTTTCATTTGACTTTCAAAATTTTGTCATCCTATCTTATTTTAAATTCAAATTTTAAAAGTTTAGTAGTTTTTAGTTCTTCTTTCATTCAAATTTAAATTTCAAAATCTTTGTTTGACTTTTTCATTTCAAAATTCAAAAATTTTCAAAATCAAATCTTTAAAATTTAATTTCAAATCTTGTTAGTTACTTGTTTGTTTCATCTTATTTTAATCTCAAAAGTTTGGTGTCTCTTTAATTCTTCTTTCTCTTCCCTCTTTTTCAAAACATTCTAACTTCTTTCTCTTTCATCTTTTTCGAAAATTTCTAACTCTTTTCTCTCTCTTTTTTTTTGAAAATCTTCTACTTCTTTATCTCTCATATTTTTAAAAAATTTTCAAATTAATTATCTCTCTCTAATTTCGAAAACTTCTTTCGAAATAAAAGACAACTTCCTTTTCTTTTCTCTTTACCTAAGCCTCTGACAAGGAGCTCTATACTCTGACATAGAGAATCCTTTCCTTTTCTCTTCTTGGTTTCTTTCTTCTTGTTTATGAGCAAGAATAGGACAAAGAACCCCTCCTTGATCTTGATCCTAAATCAGAGAGAACCTTAAGGAGGCATCTGCAACAAGCTCAGGTAAGCACAATCATTAGGAACCTCACAGAAGCTCTTGAACTAGAAGCTGAAGATACAACTATGGCAGCCAATCCAGAAGCTGGAGGAGATGCAAGAAAGGTTCTGGGATCTTATACTGCGCCCACATCTGATTTTTATGGGCGCAGCATCTCCATACCTGCCATTAGAATAAACAATTTTGAGCTAAAGCCTCAACTCGTCACTCTAGTACAATAGAATTGCCAGTTTCATGGACTCCCACAGGAAGATCCAAACAAATTCATCTCTAATTTTCTGCAGATCTGTGACAATGTCAAGACTAATGGAGTAAATCTAGAAGACTACAAGTTCATGCTTTTTCCCTTTGCAGTAGGGGACTGATAGTAAGAATTAATCGTCGGTTTAGAATTTCTCTTAATAGAAATAAGACCTTCGTTGTAAGCATAGCTCCAAACCAACAAAAAATTCTCACATCAAATTTCAATGTTTTGGTTGTCACAAGTACGAACCCCAATAAAAATTAACCGAAGTATTTAAACTTCGGGTCGTCTTCTGAAGGAGTTGCAGTGAGGTATTCGTATTATTGGTTATGGTATCAAAAAGGGTGAGGTGGTAAAGTGCAAGAAATGTAAATCAAATAAACAATTAAAGAAACAATTACTAAAGAGAGACATTCATGGCAAGGGTTAAGAGTTAGGCTTTCTATCCTAGTCATTAATGATCATACAATATTTATCAAGAGCTTATCTTATTTAGTCATCTCTAACCATGAAAGAAGGTACAAAATTATCTTCGCATGAGAGAAAGTCAAATAAGACTAGTTAATCTCAATCCAAAAGTCCTAATCAACCTACTAATTGAATTAGCAAGAGATTAGAGTCAATGGAAATAATATTAACTAACAACCCTAGATTACCAATCTAAATTGGGTATTAATGACTCAAGATCACCTAATTTCTCTTTCCTAGCCAAGAATGCTCAAAAATCTACTCTAACATCCTTCCAAGTATTTTATCAAACACTTAGAAGGCATTAAAGGAAAGCATGGTAAAATGACAACAAGAGTATTAAATCTACAACTACCCTATTGTAAGGAATTAACAACAACTCAATTAAACAACAAGGGAAGCAAAATTAACATGAAATACCTCAAATTGCATTAAAGGAAATCCAAATCCAACAATAGTGCATCAACATAAAAGAGACATCAAAGGAGAAATTGACAAGAAAACTAAAAGAGCATAGATGTAACAACAAGAGATTGAAATGAAAACAAGATGAAAACAGGAAATTAAACCTAGATCTAAGAGAATTTAAACTAATCCTAACCTAATTCTAGAGAGAAAAGGGAGCTTCTCTCTCTAGAAAACTAACTAAAGGCTCATCATAACTAATCTAAGTTCTCTCCCCTTGTCCAATCTTCAATTCTGCATGAAAAAGTCTCTGGAATCAGTTGGATTTGGGTCTGGAAGGCTCAGAAATCGCCCCCAGCATTTTCACTTTGATGAGGTCACGTGCGAGCTACGACACGTGAGCATGGGTCACGCGTATGCGTCGCTTGGCAATTTACTTCCCACGCGTACGCGTCATGTCACACGTACGCGTCGCCATGCGACTTCATATTCACACGTGCGTGTCGATGAATGCACTCCAAATCGTTGATTTTCCATGAATCCTCCACTTTGCATGCTTTTCTCTTCACTCCTTTGATCTATTCCTAGCCTTTTTCAACCTGAATTCACTAACAAACACATCAAGTCATCTAGTGGAATCAAAGGTGAATTAAAATTAACAAATTAAACGCCTAAAAAGTATGTTTTCACACTTAAGCACAAATTTAAGGAGAATTACAAAACCATACTATTTCATTGAATAAATGTGAAAAAAGTTGATAAAATTCCCTAAAATCAACACAAGATAAACCACAAAATTGGGATTTATCAGGGACAAAGCTAGTATATGGCTAGATTCTCAGCCTAAGGAGAGCCTAGATACATGGAAGAAGGTGGTCAATGGATTCTTTACCAAGTTCTTTCCACCTCAGAAGCTGAGCAAGCTTAGGGTGGAAGTTCAGACATTCAGATAGAAAGAGAGTGAATCCCTCTATAAAGCTTCGGAAAGAAACAAGCAGTTGATCAGAAGATGTCCTCCTGACATTATCTCAGAATGGACCATGTTAGAGATCTTCTATGATGGTCTCTCTGAGATATCCAAGATGTCATTGGAGCACTTAGCTGGTGGCTCCCTTCACATGAAGAAGATACCTGAAGAGGCGTAGGAACTCATAGACATGGTTGCCAATAACCAGTATATGTACACTTCTGAAAGGAACCCTATGAACAATGAGGCAGCTCAGAAGAGAGGATCCCTGGAGGTGGAAATCTTAGACGCCATCTTGGCTCAGAATAAGCTCATGTCCCAACAGATCAACATGATCTCTCAGCACTTGTGTGGGACCCGGAGCTCAGTTGTTTACTGTCCAGAGACAGCTTATGAGTTGGACATTGGTGATAACACCTGGACCATAATGGAGAAGGTGAATTACATGGGAAACTTCTCTAGAAACTCCAACAATGATTCCTAATCAAATACTTTCAATCTGGGTTGGAAGAACCACGCTAACTTTGGGTGGAGAGATCAGTAGAGGCCTCAACAAGGCTTTAACAGCAGCTAGGGTAGAACAAATCAGAATAGGTTCCACAGCAGACCATTCGAACCCTTTCAACAACAGATGGAGACACCCAAACAAAGCTTCTCTGACCTGGATACTATACTCTCTAACCTCTCCAAGACCATCCACAGTTTCATGGCAGAAACTAGATCTTCCATTAAGAATATAGAGATACAGGTTGGTCAGCTGAGCAAGAGGATCCCAGAGACCCCTTCCAACACTCTTCCAGACGTGCAAGAGGAGGCTAAGTAGGAGCGAATTGCTCGGTTCTTCGCAATCCTCAGGAAGTTGAAAGCTAATTCCTTTTATGCAGAGGCGTTGAACAAGAAACCCCCTTCCATGGTGCATTTGAAGAGCATGATCTCTGAAAAGAAGGCTCTAAGGGGAGATGAGACTATGGTACTTGATGACTGCACATCATGTTATGTTTCTTTCTATGCTTTTTCATACCAAAAGTTAATTAATCATGCTTAATTAGTAAGTATTTTTGTGCTTAAATCATATATTACTTTAATCTCTTTGATTTGATCTATGGTGCAGAAAATGGAAGCAGAAAGCACAAAACATGCATGAAAAATGAAAAGAGCAACTTGACCAAAAAATTGGCGCTCGAATTATGGTGCTCACAACAAAAAGTAGCGCTACCCTAGGTGGCCCCTACGCTCGCTTCAAACGCTCACTTTCATGCTCACAAAAGAGTGCCAAAATCAAGGGTCACGCGTACGCTTGGGCGACACGTACACGTGACAGGAGGACCCAGCAAAGCTCGCGCACAAGTGCCCATGCATCAGCGCTCGCCCTCAGCGCTCATTGCAGAGCGCTTACCAAAGAGCGTCTTCGATAAAGGTCATGCGTAGGCATGGGTGATGCGTACGCGTGACAAGGCAAAAATACAAGGGTCACGCATACGCGTGGGTGACGTGTACACGTGACAAGGCTGACAGCGCCACGCTCATTGCAACGCTCGCACCAAAGAGCATCAGACCTAGTGCTCGTTGCAACACTCTCATTCAAGTTTGTTGGGGAGGGCCAATATCAAGGGTCACACGTATGCGTGGGTGACGCATAGACGTAACAAGGAGAGACGGCCCACGCTCATTTCCACACTAGTTGCAATGCTCGTTGGAGTGCGCCAAAATCATGGGTCACGCGTACGCGTGGGTGATGCGTACGTGTGACTGGTGCTCACTCTCATGTTATGACACACGCTCGCAAAAGAGAATAGCGCTCTCTTGGAGCACATCATGCTCGCTAGCACGCTCTCAATCAAGTGCCCAAGAGAGCGCCCAACACATGCAACGGACCTTAAAGCATTGTTTTTTATTCAATTTCAAGCAAGCAAGGCTCACTCATATCACTCAATCAAGGCCACAAGAATCATCTAGAATAGTTCATTTTTATTTCATTGTAATTTGCTTTCAATTTCATTTAATTTTGTAATTTAGGAGAGCCTATATAAAGGCCTTAGTTTTCATTTGGAAGAGGAGATTACGGAAACAACACGAGGGGGTGCAGACCAATTCGGAATTCTGTGACTTGGCACGCTCCACTCGGAGTGGGTCTTCGGACTCCTCCCCTCATACACTCTGCTTTTCATCCACTTCCTTTCCTACTTTGTACACATTTTAGTTATGAATCTTTATTTTTTATTTTAGTTCTAAACCTTTAATTTTCATTTTTATTATGCGTTACTATATCTTTTCATTTGAGTAAGGAGCTCTGTTTCAATTTTGATTGAATTGATGTTTATTTCTTTGTCTCTTTTTATTTCTTGCAAGAGAGTTCCATTCTTCAGAGATCCTTGGATCTATTAGAACACTATTGTGAGCCTTAAGAGAGGGATCATAGGTTTCAGTTTGAGCGGTCTTGGCACAATTAAGTTGATCTTAATTTAGAGAATGAAATATGACATCTAACCGCTCTAATATCAGGGTCTTTGGAATTATCTAGTATAAGATCAAAAATAAATCCGCTTGTTGTATCTAAGGGAAAGTCTTTGTGCTTTGATGCACGGATTCCCAAACTCCATACAACTGAACCAGTAAGTGCACTAGGTCATCCAAGAAATACCTAAGGTGAGTTAGGGTCGATCCCACGAGGATTGTCGGCTTGGACCAAATAGTGGTTATCTTGTAAATCTTTGTTATGCGGATAAAAAAGTTGTGTAGTTGATTAAATGCATAAAAGTAAAATAAAGATAACATTACTCAGTGGTTGTGAATCGAATGATAAGAAGATGGTTAAGGCTTCAGAGATGCTTTGTTCTTTCGGATCAATCCTTTCTTACTGTCTACTCCAACTGTGAATGATTTCTTCTATAGCAGGCTGTATGTGATCAATGCCGATTTGAGCGGCCACCAATCATCCTCTAGGCTGAACACTAGCTTTAGTGCGCATCCAGTCTGAATGAGGGTGAAGCTCCTGCTGTTCATCCCCTTGGTAATCCTACTCAAAATGCCAAAGACAAGGACAAATCTTCTGGATCAGAGAATGTTGCACCTTAATTCTTGCCTTTACCACAAAGACCCTAATCTCCCCACACCTTGATTGAACGCCAGCATCTCTGCCAATTTGGGGGTTGAATGCCCAGTAAGGTCCTCCTTACTAGCGTTCAACACCAGCTCTTGTGCTAGTTTGGGCGTTGAACGCCCAGCAAGGTCCTCCTTACTGGCGTTCAATACCATTAAAGGTGTAGCATTGGGTGTTGAACGCCCAGTAAGGACTTCCTTACTGGCTTTCAACACTAAGGATGGCATATCATTGGGCGTTGAACGCCCATTAGGGATCTCATCATTGGCGTTCAACGCCAGATTACTCCCTTCAGATTCAGCCTCAGTTTCAGTAGTGATGGCCTTGTACTCTTCTATTGGGTTTACTTCAGTGTTACTAGGAAGAGTGTTAGGAAGAGTCTCAAAGATTCTCTTACTCAATTGACCAACTTGTACCTCCAAACTTCTGATGGAGGATCTTGTTTTAATTATGAAACTATGAGTGGTCTTAGAGAGGTTGGAGACTATAGTGACTAAGTCAGAAAGGCTCTGCCTAGGAGTCTCCATATGTTCATGAGAAGATGGGAATGGTGGCCTGTTGTTGAACCTATTCATGTTTCTTCCACCTTGATTATTATTAAAGCTTTGCTGAGGCATCTATTGATCCTTCCATGAAAGGTTAGGATGGTTCTTCTATGAAAGGTTGTAGGTTTTTCCATAAGATTCTCCCATGTAATTCAACTCCTCCATCCTGGGTTGTTCAAGATCATAAGCTTTTCCTTCTGAGGAAGCTTCTTGAGTGCTGCCAGTTGCAGCTTGCATTCTAGTCAAATGCTGAGAGATCATATTGACCTATTGGGTCAAGATCTTGTTCTGAGCCAATATGGCATTCAGAGTGTCTACTTCAAGAATTCCTTTCTTCTGAGCTACCCATTATTCACTGGGTTTCTCTCAGAAGTGTACATGAATTGGTTGTTTGCAACCATCTCAATGAGTTCTCTTGCTTCTACAGGCATTTTCTTCAAGTGGAGTGATCCACCAGCAGAGCTGTCCACTGATATTTCGGACATCTCAAAGAGACCATCATAGAAGATGCCTAAGATAGAACATTCTGAGAGCATGTCAGAAGGACATCTCCTGATCAATTGCTTGTATCTTTCCCATGCATCATATAGGGAATCACCTTCTCTTTGTCCGAAGGTTTGAACTTTCACTCTGATTTTGCTCATCTTCTGAGGTGGAAAGAACTTGGCCAAGAAAGCATTGAAAATTTTTTTCCAAGAGTTTAGGATTTTCTTAGGTTGAGAGTCTAACCATATCCTAGCTCTGTCTCTGACCGCAAAAGGAAAGAGCATAAGTCTGTGGACCTCAGAATCTACTCCATTGGTCTTAACAGTGTCACAAATTTGCAAGAATTAAGATAGAAACTAATGTGGATCTTCCAGTGGAAGTCCATGGGATTTTCAATTCTGTTGCATTAGAGAGACTAATTAAGGCTTAAGCTCAAATTTGTTTGCTCTAATGGCATGTATGGAGATACTTCTTCCATAGAAATCAGAAGTTGGTATGGTGTATTCACCAAGAACCTTTCTTGCATCTCCTCCATTGTTAGGCTCGGCTGCCATTCTTTCAACTTCTTGTTCGAAAATCTCTGTGAGGTTTCTTCCGGAGTGTTGTGCTTTAGCTTATTGTAAATGCCTCTTTACAATCATCTCAAGTTCAGGATTAGGTTTTAAGAGAGGTTCTTTTTCTCCGTTCCTGCTCATAAACAAGAGAAAGAAAACATGAAAAAAGAAGAATGGGAGCTCTATGTTCAAGAATAGAGGACTCCTTGTGAGATGTGAAGAAGAAAGAAGAATGAAGATAGAGAGGAGAAAAGAAGAATTTGAAAAATAGGAAAGAAGAATTCAAAAATTAGAAGTAAAAAGAGAAAATATTTTTGTTTTTATTTTATTTATTAATTTAATTCAAAAATTAAAGCTAATTAACTAAAACGATTTGAAAATTAAATAACGGATTTCAAAAAAGAAGGGAGAGAAATAGCGAAGATATTTTCGAAAATTAGAAGAGAGAAGAATTAGTTAGGAAGTTTTGAAAAAGAAGAAAGAGAAAACAAGTAACTAATTAAGAAAGATTTGAAAACAGGATAAGATAGAAGATTAGAAAAGATTTGAATTTAAAATTTAAAATTGGAAAAGATGACATAGAAATTGAAAAGGTTTGAAGAAGATTTAAAAGAGAGATAAGATTTGAAATTTTATTTTTAAAAATGATTTGTTTTTAAAATTTGAAATTTGAAATTTGAAATTTGAAATTTGAAATTTTGAAATTGAATTTTCAAATTTGAATTTGAAATAAGATAAGATAAGATTTTTGAATTTGAAAGAAAGATAAAAAGATAAGATAGTAATTTGAAGAAGATATGATTTTGAAAATATTTTATTTTGAAAAAGATTTGAATTTGAAATTTAAAACTAAGATAAGTAATGATTTTGAAATTAAAATTTGAAGATTTTGTTGCAATTTTCAAAAATTAAAGTAAAAAGATAGAAAAGATATTTTTTATTTTAATTTTGAATTAATGAAGAAAGAGAAAAACAACTAAATGACACCAAACTTAAAATTTTTAGATCTAAAGACACTAGGTTTCGAAAATCTTATAGAAAAACACCTAAAGACCCCAAAGTTAAAAATTTTAAAGATCAAAACAAGAAGAAAAACAAGAACAACTTGAAGACTAAGAAGAACATCAAGAACAAACTCGAAAAATTCAAAGCAATTAAAGAACATGCAATGGACCCAATCTTAAGATATGAAACTAGACTCAAACAAAAGACGCTATGTTTGAAAATTTTTGGAAAAAGATTCAAGAAAGTTCGAACTCTAACAAGAACAAGAACAAATGACTCAAACAAAAGATAAAGATTAATAATGAAAGGAAAAGATTTTTGAAAAATTTTTGATTTCTTGATTTTTTTTTATTTTCGAAAAAGAAAATAAAAGACTCAAATAAAATTAAAAACAATACCTAATCTAAGCAACAAGAACAATCCCCAGCAACGCTGCCAAAAACTTGGTGCACGGATTCCCACACTCCGTACAATTGAACCAGCAAGTGCACTGGGTCGTCCAAGTAATACCTGAGGTGAGTCAGGGTCGATCCCACGAGGATTGTCGGCTTGGATCAAACAGTGGTTATCTTGTAAATCTTAGTTAGGCGGATAGAAAAATTGTGTAGTTGTTTAAACGCATAAAAGTAAAATAAAGATAATGTTACTTAGTGGTTGTGAATCGAATGATAAGAAGATGGTTAAGGCTTCAGAGATGCTTTGTTCTTCTAGATCAATCCTTTCTTACTGTCTACTCCAACTGTGAATGATTTCTTCTATAGCAGGCTGTATGTGATCAACGCCAGTTTGAGCGGCCACCAATCTTCCTCTAGACTGAACACCAGTTTTAGTGCGCATCCAGTCTGAATGAGGGTGAAGTTCTTGCAGTTCATCCCTTTGGTGATCCTACTCAAAATGCCACAAACAAGGTCGAATCTTCCAGATCAGAGAATGCTGTGCCTTGATTCTAGCCTTTACCACAAAGACCATAATCTCCCCATACCTCGGTTGAATTGATGTCTCGAGAAGTCTCCAACGAAGTCGTGGATTAGCCATCTAAGAGATGTATAATCAAGCTAGTGGTTCATTGATATTCGATGAAAGATGCTCACTGAACCCATGTAGAATAGAGATAACTTTTGACGGTTCAACTCGTTCATAAGGTTGAAGAATAAAGATACGCCTTAGGAGAGAATCAAATACGAATTGAAATAGAACATTAGTGCTTTTATTAATCCATAAAACTCAGCAAAGCTCCTAACCTTAACCTGGGAGGTTTTGTTGCTCATACTGTACATAATGCTGTTCAAAAATATGATATGCTGGAGAGAGATCCTAAACATGGTTGATCTTCTCCTATAAATACTAATCTAATAATTAAGGATTACAAAAATATGATAGGCTTAGGCTTGTAGTGCGAAAATCCACTTCTGGGGCCCACTTGGTGAGTGTTTGGGTTGAGATAAGCATGTCTCCACGTGCTAAGACTCCCTAGGGGCATTGAACGCTGGCTAGGGGCACCCTTTTGGGCGTTGGACACTAGCCACCTCTCTGTGGGCGTTGGACGCCAGGACTAGGGTAGATGGCTGGCGTTGAACACTAGTTTTGAGCCTTCATCTCCAATAACAAATATAAACTATTATTTATTGCTGGAAAGCCCTGGATGTTAGCTTACCATAGTAGTTCAGAACGCTCCATTTGGATATCTGTAGCTCCAAAAATGCTTGCTTGAGTGCACAGAGGTCAGATCCTGACAGCATCTGCTACGCTTTCCTTGCCTCTAAATCAGACTTTGTCAAAAATCTCAGATTTCAGCCAGAAAATACTTGTAATCACTAAAAAACACAACTCATAGTAAAATCCAAAAATATGAATTTTACACTAAAACCTATGAAAATATAATAAAACTTAAACAAAACATGCTAAAAACAATATGAAAACGATGTAAAAAAGCGTATAAAATATCAGCTCATCATGCTTCATAGATCCAATCACTACCGAGAGGGGGATTGGATCTACTTGAATTGCATGTGAGCCTTGAGGAAGGGATCATGGAATTCAGTTTGAGGCTTATCTCTCACAATTCTCTTGATCAATACACTCTTAGTTGGTATGTGACATGTAACCTCATTGAGTTGAGATCCTGAGGGTTGTCTAGCTTGTGGTTTTGAAATTGAGCATTGATGAGGGGAAAACGAATTCACACAAACTCACCGGCAAGTGTACCGGGTAGTAATAACTCACAAGAGTGAGGTCGATCCCACAGGGATTGATGGATTGAGCAATTTTACTTAGGTGATGAATTTAGTTCAGCGAATATTTGATGATTTGAGTGATTGTGATTAAGAGAAGTTAAATTGCATGTAAATAAAAGGTGCAGAATGAAAATTGGCTGAATCTTAAAGTGCAGGAGAAGTAAATTGCGGAAACTTAAAGAGCAAGAAAGTGAAAGAGCTGAAACCTAAATTGCAAGAAAGGTAAATGACTGAAACTTAAAGTACAAGAAACTTAAATTGCTGAATCTAAATTGCTGGGAAATGTAAATAGGATTAAGAGTAAAGGGATTTGGGTGTTGGGATTCAAATTGAACTAGAAAATGTAAATTAAAGTAAATCAGAGAGCTATGAGATGAAGAGATTCAGCTCAGTAGCAAAATAGAACTGGAAAATTTCTTAAAGAAACAAATAGCAAGAAAACTTAGCTTAATTGTGAAATTCTAAAAGGCGAATTGAAAATTTAAGAAGAGCAATGAGAACAGAAAGCAGATCTAGATCTCAATTACTCTCTTGACAAAACAGAAAAGAAATTGCAGAATAAAATGAAAATAAAAATAGAAAGGAAATTCAGATCCAACTTTTCAATTCTTAGAAAGACAAAAAGGAAAAGTAAAAGATGATACTAAGATGAAGAATTTAGTAGAGTCCTCCAATCTCAGTTCAAAACCCAAAAACAAAAAAATAGAAGTTGCAGAAGAAAGTAAACGAACAAAGAGAACTTTGATCTAATCCTAATTCCCAAATTCAAAACAAATGAAAATTAAAAAGTGAGAAAACTCAAAATGAGTAAAAAGGTTTCTACAAATTAAATTTGATCATATTTATACACTTTCTATTTTGGTCTTCAAAACTTGGAATGGGCCTTTTTAAACTTTGGATTTGGCCTTGAATAAAGAATAGGTCAGGGGTGGTTTGGTTCCCTTCCAGTAGAGCGCTCCGTGCTCTTTAGTGAACACTGCGTTCACTTCCTTGGGTGTGCCACTTTTGGTGCGCGCTTGGCCCCTAGCGTTCAATAAGTGAACGCTGCACTCAAATTTTGAGCGCTACTCCTTGTGTTACTTGGTGCGCGCCTTTCTCTTGGTCCAGCACTCCCTTGATTGAGCACTGCATTGCCCTCCTTGAACACTCCTTAGTGAGCTTTGATGCGCGCCTATCTTCCCAAGATGAAATC
>NC_029789.2:76419442-76427338 GCF_000816755.2 Arachis ipaensis | reverse complement strand
AAAGAGTGAACGCTATGTTCACTTTCAAAGTGAACGATAGCCAAAAGCGTTCTTTTGAGCGTGGCGTTGCTTCTTTGAATGCAAAGCTTCCCTGATTCTTCATTTTTCTATTTCTTCACCTACAAGCAATCAAACAACTAATCAAAGTATCACCAAATTCACAAGGTCTTTGCATCATTCATGAAATCAATTAATTCTAGCATAAACCCTATGATTTTGGGTAAAATAATTGATGGTTGATTGATTCAAAATAATCATGAAAATTGATAAATCCATATTTCATGATATATTTTGTGCTCAATTTAAGTGATTTATTCAATCCTTCACCCACTTATTCATGTGAAATTGCATGGTTTTACTTTCCCTTCCTTATTATGTGATATATGTGAAAAACAAGTTTCATATGCTTTAAAAATAATTATTTTTTACCTTTTATTACCATTCGATGCCGTGATTTGTGTGTTGAGTATTTTCAGATCTCCTAAGGCAAGAATGATTTAAAGGATGGAAAGGAAACATATGAAAATGGAAGGAAAGAACAAAATGGAGTTTTTGAAGAAACTGGCAGTGACGCGAACGCGTGACTGACGTGGATGCGCGCCTTGAGAAGAACGCAGATGACGCGTACGCGTGACCGAAGTGAACGCGTGATAAGGAAAACTCCCAGATGACGCGACCGTGTGACCCACGTGGACGCGTGACCCACGCAGACGCGTGACAGACGCCACGCACCAAAAACTGCAGAAAACGCTCCCAGTAATTTCTGAAACCCTTTTTTGCTCAGATCCAAGTACAGAAAGCATAGATTAGAGGTTATAAAGTGGGGAAATGCATCCATTCAGAGGAGGCCTTCGATTATTTGCTTTTCATGATTTAGATGTAGTTCTTAGAGAGAGAGGTTCTCTCCTCTCTCTTAGGTTTTAGGATTAGGATTCCTCTTAATGGATTTAGGATTTCAACTCTTCATCAGGTTTAATATTTCTTTTACTTTATATTTCTCTTTTACTTTCAGATACTTTAATGCTCTCATTTAATTACTTATGTTGCCAAATTGGCTTATGAACTCTCTATGTTTAGATTGATTTCCTCTTATTAATGCAATTGAGGTATTTCAGATTTATGATTCTTATTTAGCTTTTTATATTCTTGGCTTTAATTGATTTACTGGAGGCTCTTGAGTTATCAACTTATCGTGATTGATTGTTATGTCGGCAAATTGACTGGAATTCCACTAACTCTAGTCTTTCCTTAGGAGTTGGCTAGGACTTGGGAATCTAACTAATTAGTTCACTTGACTTTCCCTTGCTTTTATAAAGGTTAACTAAGTGGGATTAACTTCAATTCTCATAGGAGTAACTAGGATAGGACTTCCGAATTTTCATACCTTGCCAAGAGTTTATTTTACAGTTATTTATTTATTTTACTTGTCATTTAAATTACTTGTTCCTTACTTTCAAAACCCCCAATTTATAAAACTCATAACCAATAATAAGAATACCTCCCTGCAGTTCCTTGAGAAGACGACCCGAGGTTTAAATACTTCGGTTATCAATTTTAAAGGGGTTTGTTACTTGTGACAACGAAAACGTTTGTACAAAAGGATTTTCTGTTGGTTTAGAAGCTATACTTACAATGCGATCATATTTTTATATTTCTTTACCGATAGAAAAAACCCAATCGTCAAAATGGCGCCGTTGCCGGCGACCTGCAAATGTGTGGCTTATTATTGGTTATTGTAAATATTTTTCTTTTATTTGTTTATTTGTTTTTGTTTTTCCCTTTTATTTCTATTAGCTACTATGAATTCTCACCCCTCTCGCTTTGAGTTTGGTTCTAAATTTGTTGAAAGGAGTGGAAGCTACAACAGGAATATGCATCAAGGTCTAAGCAATCAAAGATGGATGGAGCCAAGAGGCCCTGATCAACCCTTTAGGCAACAACACCCTCAAAGATATCGTGGGCAAGGACCACTCTACAATGCATACCAAGCTGATAGACATGGTGGACCCCCTTGTAATTACCAACAAGCCCCACCCTGTGCTTATAGACCATCCTCTCAACGTAGCTTTGAACCACCACATTCACAAGCTACTTTTCACCATTCACCACCGTATGACCCTTACCCACCACAATTCCAATCCAATTACTCCCAAGAACCACCACATTCTTATTTTGAACCCTCTTCCCTAACCACCCTTATACCCACCCCAACCTCTAATGAATGTCAAACTTCGTGTTCTTCTTCAAGGACAAGCGAGGATGCAAAGGGGCTTATTGGAACTCACTACTGCCTTAACTGAGGTAGTAAATATAATAGCTTCCCGACATCTGAGCGCTCAAAATACTCCCATGGCTGTATGTGGAGAATCAAAAGAAGAGTGTAGCATGAAGGAAACACTAGAAACTCCGGTGGACAATGAGGAGTATGGCTTTGTATTGGAACAAGTGGAGGATGCCATGATAGTTGTAGAGGAAGAAGTGGTTGAAGATTTAGGAGATGCCGAACCTCCATGGGAATCAAGAGCTGTAAAGAATTCTGCTGAGAAGTTCGAAATTAATGCCAAAGAGGACAGTGCACAACCTCCAAAGCATATACCTTGTGAAAAATTGGACGGAACAGACCAAGAAGTTGATTCCATAGGCAGTGATGATCATGAATCAAGCTCTCCTAATCACGAACTCACATCCGTAACTGAACTCCTTGAGCCTGAAGAATCTTATCCAAGTGAATACGAAGATGATGTCGAGGTAGATTTCTCTCAACCTCCAACATATGACTTGAGTGACGAAGAAGACATAGAAGACTTTGATCAGGATGCAGTTGCAGTTGAAAAATTTTGCAAAGAAGTGGAGGAATTCACAGAAGAATATAAGGGAGTAGAGCTCACAGAACCACTGGAAACACCTATCCCAAGGCCATTACCACCTAATACAAGCTTCAAGTAGGTACAATCCTTAACCTTTATCTTTACTTTTCCACTTGAATATGGTTTGCTTGAAACAGATGGCCAGCTTAGATCTCTCTGCGGCTTTAAGAGTAAGAGGAAAATGGCTCGTACTCAGAGCTGGTGTACAAGGTTCAACAAGGTTCCGCGCTTCGATTCGAAGTGCAAGGATTGGTATCAAGTTCAATTGAATGGGTCTCAGAAGATGTTTGGTCATCTTGGTGAGAATGCAATTTCTAAACCGCCTAGATCAAAGAATATAGATCAAGACAACGGCGGATTTAAAAGCAAAGTTTGGGATCCTGGAATCTATTTTGACATTCATCACCCCTGGAGCCTGAGAATCTATTTGAAGCTGCTCAAAAGCTTCACATACCTAGTTTGGGAGCCCGGAGGATGTTGGCATTCCAAACATTGGTGGAGATTTTTGGATGAATTTAAGCATAAGCCACTATAACAGGAAGCTCATCCAATGTCCAACTTAAGGACATTAACTAAAAGTGCTAGGTGGGAGACAACCAACCATGGTATGGTCGTTTCTTTTACAATTTTATTTCGTGTTGTTTGTTTTTATATTATATTATTTTCATTGAACCAGAATATTATTCATTAGCATTGCATACTACATAATTGCATAATTGCATAATTAAATAAAAAAAGAAGAGAGAAAGTGCGCGACGTGACCGCGTTGCTAACGCGTTTGCGTCAGTCGCGAAAAACACCTCCCACGTGTCCGCGTCACTCACGCGAATGCGTGATCTGGAAATTGGCATAAAAATCCAACGCCCAGAAATCTAGGCTGGAATCGTGCGGCTGGTGTGCGTTTAGCACAAAACGGCTCACGCGTTCGCATCCCTAACGCGGACGCGTCACTTGCAAAACACTCATCCCACGCGAAAGCGTGAGCGACGCGTCCGCGTCGCATGGATATTGTGGCCCCCTAAAAGAAGACAGAGAGTTGCGCTGAAATGATGCTGGAAGTGTGCGTCTAGCACAAATTTCGGCGACGCGGTCGCGTACGCCACCAGCGCCACCTCCCACCACCACCACCCTCACCCCCTTTCTTCTTACCCACCTACCACTCCACCATTAAACCCTACCCGAACCCCCCTGCCACCGAACAGCTGCCCACCACTACGCCGCCGTGTCCCCTCCCAGCACTGCCACTTCACCACTACCATCTCTCTGATCCCTACCTTAGTTCATACGCATACCAGGTTCCGCCGAATGCCACTTTTCTTCATTCGTAGTTCTTTACTTATTGTTCAGATTATGTTCGAATTAGGTTAGTTAGAGATGCATGTTTGTAGTGGATTCTAGGTGGTTAGGTAGCTAGGATGTGGTTAGTGGATTTAGGCCTGATAATTGCGCTGTTCTTGCTACTTGTTTTATAAATTTCACAGTTCTGATGTTGCTGTGATGATCATATTGTTCATATGCTGTTCTTTCATATTTCATGCTACTGTTGAGACTGTTCTTTACTGTTCCTACTGTTTGTGTCTATTTGCAACTTTATTTAAATTCATATGAACTGTTTTCCTTGCTGTTTATTACTCGAGAACATCCACTTTTAGCCAGAATGCTGCCCAATTTTTTGCAAATTATTTCATTTTTACATTCAGGAATTGGTTTTGCCAATTTTCAATTTTGTACTACTTAGCTACAACTAAACCAATTCATGAATGCACGGGCCAGCATTCTCTTTCCTTTCAATTTCCTAGTTCATAAATTGCACTTTTGATGATTCGATTTCAATTTTTGCTATTTCTATATCTATATGAATCATCATCAACCTATTCTCCTTGCTTGAATATGAGTTGATTATTCTTTAAATTTGTGAATTTCTTGTTATCTAGGAAACATTTATCATGCCACTTACTTTAACTTTCTTTTTCCTAACTCATTGCTTTCCACTTTCTAACCTCTTTTTCACTTTTAACAACTTTTAACTTTCTAACTTCTCCCTTTTCTTTTTAACTAACTCCTTCAACTTTTTAACATGGCATGATTATTGTGTCTCCTAATTAACAGGTATTCTACTTATAATATATTTTTGATTGTGATTTCTCATCTCAGATTTTTAACTCCAAAACAATCCAAAATGTACATTTATCTAACTCATTTCATTATTCTACTGCTCTTTAGCCACTATGTGCTTATATTGCTATTATTCTATTTGCCTACTTGTTTTCCTGCTTTGTTCTTCATTTATATCCTGGATTTCTACTTTTCAGGATGTCTGACCCTCAACGAAGAGGAAAAGGTAAGGCAACCACTGGTAAAAGGAAAAGAGGTGAATCCTCTATGTCTATCTTGGACATTATGCATGATGACTCTTGGCGGGAAAAGCACTTTACCCCGCAAGAGAAGGCTGACCAGCTCCTCACTGCCAATGATTTGGTAAAATTTGCAAACAGATACTGTGAGCTAAAGTATCCAGTGTTTGCCACCTCTAGAAACCTGTACCTGGAGAGAACTCTAAAAATTCCAGAAGAACTACAGCAGTACACCTCCGAACAGATAAAACAGCGAGGCTGGTTCTTCTTAGAGAGAAACTTGACAGAGATCAATGCTTCTTGGGTAAGAGAGTTTTACTGCAACTATTTCAAGACTTCCCTGGATGCAGTACACCTCAGAGGGAAACAGATATTGGTAACTGAGCAAGCCATTGAGGATATTCTGCAGCTTCAGCCTAAGTCAAATCAGCCAGACAGTTACCAAAAGGCTGAAGAGGACATGCGCTTTTTGAGATTTGACTGGGATGCTGTCAAGCAGAGGATAGCCCTTGATCCTACTGTCCCATGGGTCATGGGGAAGAACACAGCGATGCCTAAGGGTATCAAGCTAATTTATCTGAATGATGAGGCTCGGCTCTGGCACCAGATCCTGAGCAACTTTGTTATGCCGAGCCCTCATGAGACGGAGCTGCCTGCTGCTATGATCACCCTCCTCTGGTGTGTGATGGAGGGCCTGTACCTGTATCTTCCACGATTCATCTGGTATTACATGGCCAGGGTCCATGTCAGAGGCACTCTCCCTTTCCCATATCTGATTACCCAGCTCGGCCGTCGAGCTAACGTGCCTTGGGAGCTTGCTGATGAAAAGCCACCTGCTGCAGACTGAAAGAAGATCATTCCCCACAGCAGGAAGTTTCAGGCTTTAGGCTACAGACCTCCATTCCTCACCGCTCCTGATGAGACAGCCACACCTTCAGCTGCCCCCTCTTCATTTACTGCTACCCCAGCTACCACCACTGCACCTCCACCTACCTTAGAGCCCGTTTATCACCTCGTGCACCGCTTATTTCAGCAGCTGGACCAGATGGAGCACCGCAACCGGTGGCGATATGAGCGATCTGAGCGTCGTAACAAACGACGCTATGAGCACCTCAAGTTGATGATCCGATCTGGCAGCGACATCCCCTCCGAGCCTGACACACCATCAGAGCCATCTGAGGAGGAGGTGTAACAACCTTAATTTTCGAGTACGTGAGATCTTTTCTGAAGACACGGATTTCTCCGAAAGATAAGTAAAGGGAATACCTCTTCTGTATCATCAAGCATCTCAATCCTCATTGTCATTATATTATCTTTAACTCAGGACCTTAGTTAAGGCAAGCTCGATAACGCGGACACAAAGAACCTAGTTTTTGAACCGTATCGGTTAGGAGTTCTGATTGTAGTTTTCGTAAATAGTCCGTGTTTAACGAACCGGACTTGATTCATGAGAGGAAAGAGATAATAGTATAATATTATCATTATATGAGTATTAGAAGCTTCTTGAATGATGTTATAAGGTTACCTGGTCAGTTTTAGTTAAAAACAGAAAAATCGGTTTAACCGGGTTTACGGTTTACTGGTGCAGCTTAGCACCAGCACTCTCTGATGACTTTAGCAATGCTAAGGCCTCATCATACATGTTTTATTCTCATAATAAATATGTTACTAGTGTCATTTATTCTAGTAGCTCAGAAAATAATTTTTAGAGATGTTTTTACGAGTGTTCCGATACATCTAGTTTTAGTAGTTATACACCTGAGATATTTTAATATTATTTTAATCCACCTCCAAGCCAACCAATCACCACTCACCCTACACCCCCAAGACCTCCAAGGCTGTCTCATTTCATCATTTTGGCCGAAAATAACAAGAGAGAAAAGAGAGAAACTTTCATGAACACTTAATCTTCAAAGCTTGATTTCTTCTAAACTAAAACTCAAATCAAAACTCCGATTTCACCAAAATGATCCTCTCTTCTTCCTCTACATAACCATGTAACTTATCAAGGCTGGAAATAAGGTGAGATGGCTGTTCCTTTCCCCTTTTAATTCGGTTTTCAAGAAAACATGCATAAACATGTGTTTTCTTGATGTTCTTCCTTAGGAATCATGCTTAACTTGACTTGAGAGCCAAGAAACATGACTTTCCAGCAAGTCTAAGATTAGAAATCACCTCCTAACATGCTGAGGGAGATTTGGTTAGTTGAGGGTTTTTGGATTTAAAGTTGTTCTTGATGTGATTTAGGAGGAAAAAGTGCTAAAGGACCACCTGAAAGTCTAACTGAATTAGGAGCAGCAAAACCAGGTAGGGTGTCACAAAATTAATCTTGATTATTTGTGTTTGAGTTGTGTGAATGTTGTATGATTTGGCTGTGCTAAAAATTGGTTGTATATATGATTGATTCTTGCTGAAAATTTGGGGAAATTTTGATGAAATTTGATGAAATTCAAGCTTTAAAGTTCATGTTCTTGGAACAGCTGGAAAAACGAAACCCTAGGCTTAAATTGGGGTTCAATTTGTGTTAAAATCATGTAGAAAAGATGGGGTTTTAGTGGCAGCTAATTTATTATGAATTATGGTAAAAATCGGTTGCTGAAAAGACTGAAAAACGGGTAAAAACAGAGAAAGAATCTGAAGAATTTACGAAGAACATGAAGAACACTTTGAGTGTG
>NC_029789.2:76379778-76419362 GCF_000816755.2 Arachis ipaensis | reverse complement strand
ATAATTACCTTCATAAAACACTTAGGGAGTGGTAAAAACATATTAGTGAGGCAAAGATAAATAAAAGATAAAAAGTTAAAGAAGAGATAAAAATCAAAGAAAAAGTCTGTAAGTTTTTAATGACAGAAAAACAGACAGAAATTAGTGAACGAACTAGGGCAACATAGTTAGTCCTTGAGTTGCGACTAGGGTTAGGTATTATATGAAAAGTTAAACTGTTTCAGTATAGACTTAATGAACCTATACTTGGGACAGGCATGCTATTCATACCGAAATTTACATAAGCTTTAAATACATACGTTAAGTAGAAAAATTAGAGCAGAGTAAAGAAAACACAGAGAACAGAGTAACCAGAGAAAAGTAAAGAGATACAGAGAAAAGAGTAATCAGAGCAGAGTAAAAATTCAAAGTGAAAAGAGTAATATGATAAAGAGAATAAAGAACAAGCAGAGGGCCTGTTGAAAGGTCATTTGTTGCGTTAAGGCAACTCCAAAGATATTTGTATATTCAACTGCTGCTTTTCCGTTGGCCCTAGAGGTCCTCTAGGCCCAAGTTCACCTACAGTAAGTTGTTATTCCTGTAGGCCGAAGTTCACCTACAGTGAATATCAATTGTGTATCTCAGGGTGTTGCTCCTGTAGGCCGAAGTTCACCTACGGAGAGTTGTGATACCTGTAAGCCGAAGTTCACTTACAGGGGTGCTATTTCTGTAAGCCGAAGTTCACTTACAGAGGTGTTATTTCTGTAGGCCAAAGTTCACCTACAGAAAGTTGTTGTGTTGTGTTTAGATTATTCCTGTAAGCCGAAGTTCACTTACGGGAGTGCTATTTCTGTAGGCCGAAGTTCACCTACAGAAAATAAGCCATATCTAGGACTAGTTCCTAGGTAATGTCGGGCTACAGGGTGTAAACCGACACGTGAGCTCATCGCCTGCATAGGACAGACATGCATCATACTTGGTTGCTCATTTCCTCTGTTATGATTGTTGTTTGAATGTATGCTTTCTTTGTTTTCATTCTATTCTCTGTGTTTGTGTTTTGTTTTCTTGTATTCTTTTGTTTGTATTTTGCTTTCTTAGTTTCTTTATTTATCTGTATCTTCTATTTACTGTTTCTCTGTATTCTGCTATATGTCTGCTAAGCAACATAGAATTAATGAACTTAACTAATAACCCCGGCCCTACTAAGAACTCCCCAGTTCTTACCCCTTCTCTCTCCCTTCCCCCTTCAGATGGAAGCATGAGTACCCTTCTGTAGTTTGCTGATGACTGTTCTGCAAAGAGGATTCCTCTCTAGGTAGTCTTCTGAGTCTAGGGTGAATATCGTTCTCTATTTATATGTATATACTATGAGACCAGCCAATGTCTACACCCCGTTTGTTCTTGAACTTCAACTTAAATCCTGTGTATGAGACTCCTGTTGTGTGGCTACTTCATGAGGTACCAGAGAGACGTCCTGTGGAAAAGTATGATCATGCAGGGAAGTAGCAGATGATGTTCTATCTTTTGATGACGTTCCACCTGACTTGAGTTGTGAAGACTTAGAACGTACTTTCCCTCAGTTTAGTAGTTTAGAGGGACTAGGTGAGTATAGAGTCTAGGCTAGCCTAGGTGCCAGCTTAGGGACCTCTTGAACAGGTCAGGACCTGGGATGTTGTATGTATGTATATGTATATAGTTATTATCTAGCTATATCTAGGGGTATTCTAACTAAAAGTCTATACTCTAATAAAGGCTGGATCACTGAATGTTGTTAGCTGCTTGTGATGTATTTTTGTGTGATTGTTTATAACTGTTTTATCTGTTTTTATTTGTGAATTGATTATAAATGATTATATTTATTAATCCAAATGTTTTCAGAAAAAAAAAGTACCGCACTAACTAACTACGCTTTTAACAACGAATCAGGCTCATATAATAAATAATAGATAATAATTAGGATGACAAATTGGTAGCACTCGGTTTCTGGTATGTCCTAGGCGTACTGAAAATTGGGTCGTTACAGGAGGCGGACGAGCATGAGGATGAGACACATGCATAGAGAGAGGCTGAGCAGGCAGGACCAGAGTAGGCTGCGCCACAGCAGAAGGAGCCACACGAGATTCAGGCCGCAGACCCAGAGATTCCTATATAGTCAGAGCCTCCACTGCAGCAGACAGATCCTCCTACCCTCATCCAGTCTGCAGATCTTCAGGCCACCACTGAGACTCCAGCAGCCCATCCTTCCGGTGATGACACTCCTTCACACCCAGCTTGAGTGAGCATCGAGGACGATGCTTTATTTTAAGTGTGCGGAGGTAGCCATCCCTGGCGTATCTTTTTGGTGAACCACTACAGACTCTTTTATCTTATTTTATTATTTTCCTGTATTTTTATTTTTATTTTTATTTTTCAGTACTTATACATTGTTCTTTTGCTGTATTTCTACCCTATTTTCCGCATTTTGCACTTTAGTTCATATTTTAGCCATTTAGTTTAGTTTGCAATTCTAAACTTATTAATTATAGAATATGTGGATTCATTAGTATAGTTTACCCTTTTAGCATATAATAGTTTGATTTAATTGAAAATAAAAGGAGTAAACTAGAAATCTTAGTAAATTAAAACAATCCACACACCTTGTATATATAGCATTACATGTTAGTTAGTTAACAACATTTCATCAAGGAACAACACTAAGATTTTAAGAGCCACCCAAAAAAAAATTACATTGAGAATAATGAGAAATCTTAATTTTTACTTGCATGACATGTATAACTGATATATGATTTTTGAGCTGGAGAACACACAGCTTGTGAGTCTTGAGCTTAATTGTATGGTTACTTTCAAACCATAATTTTCATTCTTGTGTGTTTTACCCTTCTTTTTCATTCTGATGTTCTTTACTTTGTTTTAATCTATATGTCCAATTATAGAATATAGATACATACCAAGAGATGATTGAGGCCATCATTTGAATTTTTCCTCACTTATCCCAAATTAGCCTACCTTGTGCATCACCCTTGTTAGCCCCTTTGAGCTTTTTAATCCCCTCTTATTCTATAAACCACATTACTAGCCTTAAGCAGAAAAATAAAATAAAAATCCCAAGCTGAATCCTTGGTTAGCTTAAGATAGATATTGTGTACAATTTAAGAATAGGGAATTTTATAGGAACATGGGATGATAGAAACAAAGTAGGAATTTAAAAAGAATAAGTTGTTCCAAAAACAAAAAAAAAATTGGGAAGCATGCTCATGTGAAATCAAAACAATTGAATTACCATGTGCATTGATTTAAAAATAAAATTTCCAGTATTTAAATAAGGGGATACAAAAATTCCCCAATTGAAAAATAAAAAGAATCAATGCACATGGGATAAAATTAAATTTAATACATGAGTTTGCAATACAAAGAGGGAAAATTTGGGCAAATAGGTTAAGAAACTTTGATTTATAAAGTATGTATGTTAGGTGAGATCTTAGACTAATTAAGGATTCGCTTATTAGCTCACCTAGCCTTATACATATACCCTTACCTTTACCTTGGCCCCATTACAACCTTGAATAAGACCTCATGATTTTTGTATGTCTGTATTCTATAATTGTTGATTGGTTAGATGAAGAACAAAGTTATAGAAAGTAAGGATAGAAAAAGAATAGAGTGATTAACCCAATAAACACTGAGTGATTAGAGAGTAAACACAAAATCCAGTGAGGGTTCAATAGCTCATCACCATATATCTCTGCTTAAATTGTTAATTGTCTTGCAAGTTTGTGAAACATTTTTACCCATCTCAATTGTAAAAGTGCTTTAACATTATCTAAGGTTTGGCTATGCATATGTGATTCCTTGAGGATATGAATTAATTTAACTACATGTAAGCTTTATATACAAGTGAATAACAATTAGAATTGCATGATTCATTTAAGTAGTTACATTTAGAATAGATTGCATTGCATGAGATTCCACCACTTTAACCTTACCTTACTCTTTATCTTGGATTTAGCATGAGGACATGTTATTGTTTAAGTGTGGAGAGGTTGATAAACCCATATTTCATGATATATTTTGTGCTCAATTTAAGTGATTTATTCAACCCTTCACCCACTTATTCATGTGAAATTGCATGGTTTTACTTTCCCTTCCTTATTATCTGATATATATGTGAAAAACATGTTTCCTATGCTTTAAAAATAATTATTTTTTACCTTTTATTACCATTTGATGCCGTGATTTGTGTGTTGAGTATTTTCAGATCTCCTAAGGCAGGAATGATTTAAAGGATGGAAAGAAAACATATGAAAATGGAAGGAAAGCACAAAATGGAGTTTTTGAAGAAACTGGCAGTGACGCGAACGCGTGACTGACGCGGACGCGTGCCTTGAGCAGAACGCAAATGACGCGTACGCGTGACCGAAGCGAACGCGTGATAAGGAAAAATCCTAGATGGCGCGACCGCGTGACCCACGTAGACGCGTGACAGATGCCACGCACCAGAAACTGCAGAAAACGCTCCCAGCGATTTCTGAAACCCTTTTTGGCCCAGATCCAAGTACAGAAAGCACAGATTAGAGATTATAAAGTGGGGGAATACATCCATTCAGAGGAGGCCTTCGATTATTCGCTTTTTATGATTTAGATGTAGTTCTTAGAGAGAGAGGTTCTCTCCTCTCTCTTAGGTTTTAGGATTAGGATTCCTCTTAAAGGATTTAGGATTTCAACTCTTCATCAGGTTCAATATTTCTTTTACTTTATATTTCTCTTTTACTTTCAGATACTTTAATGCTCTCATTTAATTACTTATGTTGCCAAATTGGCTTATGAACTCTCTGTGTTTAGATTGATTTCCTCTTATTAATGCAATTGAGGTATTTCAGATTTATGATTCTTATTTAGCTTTCTATATTCTTGGCTTTAATTGATTAACTGGAGGCTCTTGAGTTATCAACTTATCGTGATTGATTGTTATGTCGGCTAATTGACTGGAATTCCACTAACTCTAGTCTTTCCTTAGGAGTTGGCTAGGACTTGGGAATCTAACTAATTAGTTCACTTGACTTTTTCCTTGCTTTCGTAAAGGTTAACTAAGTGGGATTAACTTCAATTCTCATAGGAGTAACTAGGATAGGACTTCCGAATTTTCATACATTGCCAAGAGTTTATTTTACAGTTATTTATTTATTTTACTTTCCATTTAAATTACTTGTTCCTTACTTTCAAAACCCCCAATTTACAAAACTCATAACCAATAATAAGAATACCTCCCTGCAGTTCCTTGAGAAAATGACCCGAGGTTTAAATACTTCGGTTATCAATTTTAAAGGGGTTTGTTACTTGTGGCAACCAAAACGTTTGTACGAAAGGATTTTCTGTTGGTTTAGAAGCTATACTTACAACGCGATCATATTTTTATATTTCTTTACCAATAAAAAAAACCCGATCGTCGAAAATCCACTCTAATTACTTACTTATTGTGCAAGAAAGTGTATAAAACCTAATGAAACTAATGAAAAATTCTTGTAAAACTAGCATAAGATGACTTGTCATCACAACACCATACTTAAACCTTGCTTGTCCCCAAGCAAGCACTAAACATGAGAAGAAATGAAATGAAACAGAGAAGCATATATCCTTATTTAGCAGGTAATTGAATTAAGACTATGGGATTTTATGTAGACAAGATGCAGCTCACTTATTCTTTGCTGATAGATAAGAAATGCTTTTTTGAGGATTCACTAGAGTTGCTGTTATAATCCCTTGCTCTTTGATTGATTCATTTTTTATTTTTCCTTCTTTCTTTTGCTTAGAAAGCTTATTTCTCAATGATAACTCAGTGTCAAGTGTTGCAGCAGCCTTTTGGCTCAATTTTGCTCAACACTTCTTCACTACAGACACTTGGCTCACAATTCTTCTTAGGAACCTTGATGCCCAACACCTCTTTGGGTTACTAAATGTTTTGTAACCAGGTTGCTCTTGATAATGGACTTTTGGTCGGTAATCTCAGATTAGTTAATCCAAGTTACCAAGTTTTAAAAGACTCCTTAGAACCTAATTGTCTAAGCATACCCTAATACAAGAAGCACCACAGACATGTGTCCTAAGGTCCAAGCTATTGGTGTCTAGCCTTATTATTTGTTTCTTTCATTTTTGTTGCCAATCCTTGGCTTTTTCTTTTCTTTTTTTTTCTCACTTTCCTTCATTTCCCAGGGATGTTCATTAATAAAAAGGGTTTATGACAGCAACTAAGTTCACACTACAAAAGACATTCTATTATGCAGCTTTTATTATTGAGCTTTCCATTCAATCAAACAATTACCACCATAGGTCTTTATTCCTACCACATTGGACAATCACTTTCTATTTCAAATATTTTCTCTTATTGATGCAAAAGGGGAACAATACATGAATTTAATGCAGATGAAGGTGAAGACAAGCATTTACACTAGTGCAGACATCAAAATTTGCATTATTTGAACTAACATCAAGGTAAACAGCAGCTTCTCATTCAGAACATTTCAAAATATAATGAATTTTGTAACAATACAACCTCTCAGGATTGTCTTGCAGCTTTCCTTTTGTCATCATCATCTTTTACTTTTGCATTTACCTTGGTGATGATTTTGTTAAGAGGCTGAGTGTCTTTTCTGCATAATTATTGGAAGTTGCTTGTTTTTCCTAGCACTTAGGCAAATGGTTAGCATGCATGAGTTATCGTAGTTTCTTGAACTTATTTTGCTGAGGGAACACCAAACTTAGTCCCTTGCTACTGTCTATGATGCATTAGTTACATGAAACAATGTGCTTTTGCTAAAAGTAATGAAACTAAAAACTAGAAGACAGACAATGGTTTAGTGATATCCCTGATTGCTTGGAGCTAGTAACCATCTATGCAGAGGGTTGAGATGTGTTTCTAAATGAGATGTGTTCCTTCACTCACCCTTAAATTATTTTTGTGTGCAACACCAAACTTAGCTCCTTGCAATACAGATAAATCTACTTAACCTTTTTATTGAAATAGTTTAGGAAAAGAAAACTACCTTTGGTTGGGTTGCCTCCCAACAAGCACTTTTTTAATGTCACTAGCTTGACATCCTTCATTCTTGCTCAACTTAATTTCTGAATCTCCTTCTCTTTGTCCCAATGGCCTCCCAAGTAATGCTTTGCCTTGTGACCATTTACTGTGAAATTGTTCTTTGTTGCTTCATCTAGCAGTTCAAGGCTTCTATAAGGAAGAACCTTTGTCACCAAGTAGGGACCAGTCTATTTAGACTTGAGTTTGCCAGGGAAAACTTTGAGTCTGGAGTTATTGATGCACGAAAACGTGTCTCTCAACAATTTCCATCGGCAAGTATACCGAATTGTCATCAAGTAAAAACTCACAATAGAGTGAGGTCGAATCCCACAGGGATTGATTGGTCAATCAACTTTAACTAGAGGAATGTTCTAGTCGAGCTAAGCAGAATTTGATGTGAAAGTTGCAAGAAATTAAATGGCAGAAAGTAAATAGCAGAAAATGTAAATGCTGGGAATAAAGAGCTGAATATAAATGACAAAAAGTAAATTACAGAATCATAAATGGGGAATGGGGAATTTAGCATGAAAGTAAATTGCAGAAATTAAAGAGAATGGGTAAGATCAGAAATGGGGGATTCATTGGGCTTAGGAGATGTTGCATTCTCCGGATCAAGTTCATTTTCATCTCTTCCTCAATCGATGCATTCATTGATCTCCTTGGCAATCTTAAGTGATTGAACTCCAATTCCTTGGTAATTCAATCTCTCAAATCTTGATCAATAGCCAATTCCTTGGTCCAATTACTCATGAGAAGAGATGAAGTATGGTCATTGATTATACCACATGTATTTCCAAATCAAAGTGTTGGTAGGATTATATGTCACTATATCCATCCAGACCCCAATTTGGTCCAACATGAGAAAGTATTTCTAGCATGATCTCTTCATTCCTCTTCCAAGGTTCTGAAGAGATCCAAGTATGAATAGCTTCTTTTCCAAGATAACTACCCAATTCGATGAAGATTGAAAGCTTTCTAATAAAATCAAGAGAAAAGAAAGAAGAAGAATAATGAAAACTATTGTTGATCCATCAAATTACAACAGAGCTCCTTAACCCAATGAAAGGGGTTTAGTTGTTCATGGCTCTGGGAATGGAAAACAAAGATGGAGAGTGCATTCTGAAAGTAAAACTAGAAGTTGCAGATAAAGTAAAATTATACAGAGAGTAGTTCTCCCAATCCAAAAGTTCCTCTCTAGTTCAAAACTACTCCTATTTATACTACTCTTCTAATCTTCTAGTTGGCTCTTCAAGTCTTGGATATGGGCCTTTTGATCTTGAGTTGAAGCAGTTATCATCTTTAGTGGGCTCAGCTTCACTTGCAGAGAAAGTGTGCATTAGGCATGGACTTTAGCTTAGGGCGTTAGTGGTGTTAACGTTAAGTGAAAATGTGGGGTCGAGAATGTTAGTGACAATCACCTTTTTCACTAACATTCCTAACCCAAAATGGTCCACGTTAACCTCAACGTTAGTGGCACTAACGTTGCCTCTTGGCCCTTCACAAACGTTACTGGGGTTTACCTTTCCCAATAACATTGAGAGTACCCCTTTCTCCCTACGTTAGAGTTCACGTTAGTATAGTTAACATGACCTTTAACGTAGGCTTGCCAAATCTTCGAGAGCGTTAGTGACACCTACCTTTTTCACTAATGCTCCAAAATGCCCCTTTACCACGTTAGTACCTCACGTTAATTACATTAACGTGACCACTAACGTGGTGTTGATTGCCATCTCCAACGTTAGTGACAAAGGTGAGGGTCACTAACGTTGGCATTATCTTTCTCTTCCACGTTAGAGTTCACGTTAACTGAGTTAACGTGACTCTTAACGTGGCCAATTTCCCTTTTTGGAGCGTTAGTGGCACTTACTTTTACCACTAACGCTTGGAGCTTCCTTTTCCTCTACGTTAACTACCACGTTATTGTAGTTAACGTGGTATTTAACGTGGCCTATGATGGCTTTGAAGACATTATTGGCGATCACTTTTCTCATTAACGTTGCAAGCTAGCTCCCATTCCACGTTAGTGGTCACGTTAGTTTGACTAACGTGGCTACTAACGTGGCTTTTCCTTGCCTCCTTTGTCCTGAAATCAAGCAAATAAAGTTCATTAAAGCTCTAATCCAAGTTATGAGTCATGTATCATCCAATTTGTCATTAAATTCATGCATAATTCTCATGAAATCATATAAAATTCACAACGTTTGCTTAAATCAAGATGTAAGTGAAATTCTACCAAAAAATTGCTTATTTCCTAAGAAAATGCATGAAACTACCCTAAAACAGTAAAGAAAAGGTGAGTGAAACTGGTCAAAATGCCCTAGCATCAGTTATACAAGGGTACTTGCTGTCCTGGTTTGAACTCCTTTGAGATCCTTTTGTCATGCCATCTCTTAGCCTTTTCCTTGTATATCTTAGCATTTTCATAGGCTTCCAGTCTAAACTCATCCAACTCATTTAATTGCAATAACCTCTTCTCTCCTGCTGCTTGAGAATTAAGGTTGAGGAGTTTAGTGGCCCAGAAAGCTTTGTGCTCAATCTCTACATGAAGGTGACAATACTTGTCATACAACAACTGAAAAGGAGACTTTCCAATAGGAGTTTTGAATGCTGTTCTATACGCCCAGAGAGTATCTTCTAATTTTCAGGCCCAATTCTTTCTTGTGTTCCCTACTATTTTCTCCAAAATTCTCTTCAACTCCCTATTTTCAAGCTCTGCTTGGCTATTGGTTTGTCGGTGATATGGTGTAGCTACTTTATGTATCACCCCATATTTGTGAAGTAGTTTCTCCATCTGTTTGTTGCAGAAATGACTACCACCATCACTGACAAGACCCTTAGGCACTCCATATCTAGTAAAAATGTGCTTCTTAAGGAATTGAAGGACAATTTGTGCATCACATGTGGTTGTTGCCATGGCTTCTACCCACTTTGAGACATACTCTACTGCCACAAGTATTTATTTAAAAGAATATGAAGGTGGACAAGGGCCCATAAAATCTATGCCCCAAAGATCAAAGAGTTTTACCTCTAAGATGTAGTTCTGAGGCATCTCATTCCTTCTTGTTAATCCTCCAGCTCTTTGGCACTCATTGCACTGATGAACAAACTCTCTAGCATCCTTAAATATGGTTGGCCAATAGAATCCACTTTGAAGTATTTTAGCTGCTGTTCTTTCTGGCCCAAAATGTCCACCATAAGCTGAACCATGACAATGCCATAGTATGTCTCTCATCTCACTCTCAGGAAGACATTTCCTAATCATTCCATCTGGACACCTCCTGAATAAGAATGGTTCATCCTTTAAGAATTTCTTGGCCTCATTGAGCAGCTTCTTCACTTGTTGCTTGGTGAATTCTTGGGGAATCTTCCTTCCAACCTTGTAGTTTACAATCTCTGCAAACCAGGGAGCTTGTTGGATTTGTAAAAGGTGTTCATCTGAAAAGCTTTCGTTCACTGAATATGGAGCTTGGTTAGCTTCTTGTGATAGTCTTGACAAATGGTCTGCTACTTGGTTCTCATTCCCTTTCCTATCTTTCACTTCAATGTCAAATTCTTGTAGCAGCAACACCCACCTAATAAGCCTTGGCTTTGAATCCTGTTTAGACATGAGATACTTGAGAGCAGCATGATCAGTATATACTATAACCTTTGAACCAATCAAGTATTATCTAAACTTATCAAATACATATACAATTGCCAAGAGCTATTTCTCGGTGGTGGTATAATTTTTCTGTGCTTCATTCAACACCTTGCTAGCATAGTATATAACATGATGCAGCTTGTCTTTCTTTTGCCCTAATATAGCACCAATTGCAAAGTCACTTGTATCACATATAAGTTCAAAAGGCAATTCCCAATCTGGGGGTGTGATGATTGGTGCTGTAGTGAGTTTTCTTTTTAAAGTTTCAAAGGCATGCTTGCAATTGTCATCAAAGATGAAAGGATTATCCATCATTAGCAGGTTGCTTAGTGGTTCTGCTATTTTTGAAAAATCTTTGATGAATCTCCTGTAAATACCAGCATGTCCAAGAAAACTTCTTACTGCTTTCACATTAACAGGTATAGGAATCTTTTCAATGATTTCTATTTTTTGCTTTGTCAACTTCTATTCCTTTTCTTGAAACCTTATGCCCAAGAACTATCCCTTCAGGAACCATGAAATGGCACTTCTCCCAATTCAATACCAGATTAGTTTATTGGCATCTTTTCAAAACAAGAGTTAAATGATGCAAGCAGGTGTTAAATGTATTACCAAAGACAGAAAAATCATCCATGAAGACTTCTAAAAATTTTTCCACCATGTCAGAAAATATAGAAAGCATACACCTTTGAAAAGTTGCAGGGGCATTGCACAGCCCAAAGGGCATCCTTCTGTAAGCAAAGACTCCAAATAGACAGGTGAAGGAAGTCTTTTCTTGATCCTTCGGATCCACCACTATTTGATTGTACCCAGAGTACCCGTCCAGGAAGCAATAATATGCATGGCGAGCCAATCTTTCTGATATCTGGTCGATGAATAGGAGAGGAAAATGATCTTTCCTTGTAGCATCATTCAGTCTTCTATAATCTATGCACATCCTCCACCTAGTCATTATCCTTGTGGGGATTAACTCGTTCTTCTCATTGGAAATGACTGTCATTCCTCCCTTCTTTGGCACAACCTGTACTGGGCTCACCCAAGAGCTGTCAGAGATTGGGTATATGATTCCAGCATTTCATAGCTTCATCACTTCTTTTTGAACCACCTCCTTCATGGTTGGGTTAAGTCTTCTTTGGGGTTGAACTACAGGCCTCGAATCTTCCTCCAATAGAATTTTATGCATACAGATAGCAGGGCTTATGCCCTTGATATCATCAATCGTCCAACCCAAGGCTATCTTGTGAGCTTTCAACACTTCAATTAGCTTTGTTTCTTCTTCTATCTTCAAGGAAGAGTTTATGATCACTGGCATGGCCTCTTCTTCTCCAAGAAATATATACTTGAGATGAGGGGGGAGAGGCTTTAACTCTTGTTTTGGCTTCTCCTCTGTCTTGCCTTCAGAGGAGATTTCTACCACTTCATCTTCTATGAAATCTTATTCCACTTCTATTTTCACTTCTTGTTCCTCCTGGTTGTTGGCTTCAAGTAACCCCCTCTCTACTTAGAAGGAATGGCTAGGAGTGAAGAGAGGACAATGGAATAAGTGAAATTGAACCAGGAAGCAAAAAGCTGGACCTAAAGTTAGCATCAAACTTTTGCACAAACTTTTGGTTGAAAAGTTAGCCCCAACGTTAGCCCCCTAACTTGGAGGCTAACGTTGGAACTTGAAAATTCTCCCCTGGGCTCCAAAAGTTTGCGCCAACGTTAGCCCCCTAACTTTGAGGCTAACGTTGGCATATGGATTTCTCCCCTGGGCACCAAAAGTTTGCGCCAACGTTAGCCCCCTAACTTTGAGGCTAACGTTGGCACATGAATTTCTCCCCTGGGCACCAAAAGTTTGCGCCAACATTAGCCCCCTAACTTGGAGGCTAACGTTGGCATGAGAAACTCCTCCCTGGATACCTAACGTTTGCGCCAACGTTAGACCCCTAACTTGGAGGCTAACGTTGGCACATGAAAATATAAGGGAGAGGAGCAAAAGTTTGCGCCAACGTTAGACCCCTAACTTGGAGGCTAACGTTGGCGCATGAGTGCACTAGAAAGGGCCAACGTTGGAGCCAAAGTTAGACCCCTAACTTTGGCACCAACGTTGGTATCAGAAAAATATGCTAGCTGATATGAAAAGTTGGGGCCAAAGTTAGACCCCTAACTTTGGCTCAAACTTTTGGTCCAACTTTAGCAAAACTCCAAACCGGTTCAATTGGTTCACTTCGGTTCTTCTCCAAACTTCAAGAGCAAAACTCCCGTGAGTTTTTATTACTTGATGCGACCCGGTACACTTGCCGGTTAGATTGGTGTGTTTTGGGAGAAATTTATTTTTCCTCCAAAATACTCATCACTTCTTCCACCATTTCCATTCTCATATGCTTTTCTTCCTCAAGGGGATATTTCATGGCTTTAAAGACATTGATGATCATCTTCTCATCATGCACTCGGAGTGTCATTTCTCCTTTCTGTACATCAATTATGGCCCTTGCTGTGGCTAGAAAGGGCATCCCCAAGATGATTGAGTTGTGTCCGTCTTCCTCCATGTCCAAAATGACAAAGTCAATAGGAAATATGAGAGATCTGTCATCCATTTGAAGTGACATTCTAGTTGGCCTGAGTTCCTCTATTGCAAGCTACTTCATTAATGAGAGAGGCATCAAGTTGATGCTGGCTCCTAGATCACAGAGGGCTTTGTCTAAGGTTCTGTTTCCTATAGTGCAAGATAGGATGAAGCTTCCTGGATCTTTAAGCTTTGGTGGTAGACCTCTTTGGATGACAGCACTGCATTCTTGGGTTAAAATCACTGTCTCCTTCTCATTCCAGCTTCTTTTCTTATTGATGAGCTCTTTGAGGAATTTTGCATATAGAGGCATTTGTTCTAGAGCTTCAGCAAGTGGAATGTTGATCTCCAGCTTCTTAAAAACTTCTAAAAACTTGGGGAACTGTTGGTCTTTAAGCTCTCTGTTGAACCTTTGAGAATATGGAATGGAAGGGGTGTATGGCTTCTCTTCCTTCGTGGAAGCTTGTGGAAGCTCCTCTATACTTCGCTTACCCTTCTTTGAAGATTATGGCTATTCCTCTTTCTCCTTGAGCTTTTCTTAGTCTTGCTTGTCTTTTTCCTCTACTCGCTTCTTGCTGCCAATGTCATTCTCAGTTGGCCTCTTGTTGATTTCTTTATTATTTACTAAGGTTCTTCCACTCCTTAATTGGATTGCTTTGCATTCTTATTTAGGATTGGGAATAGTGTCACTTGGTAATGCATTGGGTCCTCTTTCAGCTACTGTTTGCTTGGATAATTGGCCAATTTGCCTCTCTAGATTCCGTAGTGAAGCTTCATGGTTCTTACTCGTTAGCTCTTGATGTCTCATCATCTACTCCATCATCACTTCCAGATTGGAAATCCTTTGAGATTTTTAGGGTAATTATGGTTGATTGTGAGATGTTGAGGGTAGATGATAGTTATTTTGGTTAGTGTATGGGTTGTTGGGTGGATAGCTGTTGGATTGAGGTTGATTGTTTTGTGGTTTTCTGTACTGATTTTAGTTAGAGTTTTGATGGTTTTGATGGTTTGTGTTTCTGGAATTATTTTGGTTTGAGTTTTTCTGCCAAGGCTGCTGGTTTTGATTGTCTCTCCATCTCAAATTAGGGTGGTTCCTCCAGGATGAGTTGTAGGTGTCACCATGAAACTCATTCTGATTAGCACCTTGGATGTGCATATAATTGACTTTCTCTTGCTACTGCTCTTCACAGATTTCATCATTTTGCCCCCACCCAACTGGTGGTTGATTTTGAGTGTTCACTACTGCAACTTGAAGACCATCAATCCTCTTGGTCATCATCTCCATCTGCTGTTGGATTTGTTAATGCATCACCTTGTTTTGAGATAAAATGGTATCCACACCTTCCAGCTCCAATACACCTTTCCTTTGAGCTGGTTGGCATTGCCTTTGATGACCATAGAAGTATTGGTTTTTTGTCACAGTGTCTATGAGGTTCTGAGCTTCCTAAGCTGTCTTCATGAGTTGTAATGAACCTCTTGATGAATAATCAAGGGCTTCTTGAGCTCTCAGTATCAATCCTTCGTAGAAATTTTGAAGTTTATCCCATTCATTGAACATCTCTAGTGGACACTTCCTGATTAAAGTTTTGTATCTCTCCCAGGCATCATACAATGACTCTCGATCCATCTGAGTGAATGTTTGGACCTCTGTCTTCAGTCTGATGATCCTTTGGGGAGGATAGAACTTGGCTAGGAACTTGTTCACTAGATCCTCCCAACTGTTGATGCTTTCTCTTAGAAATGCCTTCAACCATTGGACAACTTTTTCTCTCAAGGAAAATGGAAATAGCAGCAGCTTGTAAATGTTTGGATGCACACCATTAGTCTTCACTGTGTCACATATCCTCAGAAAAATGGACAAGTGCTGGTTTAGATCTTCCAAGGGACCTCCTCCATAAGAACAGTTTTCTTGTAGCAAAGTGATGAGTTGAGGCTTCAATTCAAAGTTGTTTGCTTTGACATTTGGAGTAAGTATGCTACTCCCACAGTGCCTTAGATTAGGGAAGGTGTAGGAGGCTAGAACTCTCCTTTGAGGCTGGCCATTGTTGGCCACTCCATCTTGTGGATTAGAGGCATTCCCTTCCATCTCTTGGTTCTCCTCCTCTGATTCCTCTTCACCAATGATCCCCTTTCCTCTTGCTTCTCTCCTAAGTCTTCGAAGAGTTCTCTCGTCATGGTCACAAGAGGTGGAGACCTCTCTCCTTGCTTCTGTCATACACACAAAACCAGAAACTACAAACAATCCACTCTGTTGCTAGAGTTATGTTAAGGTTAGCTTAAACAAAAATTCAAACAATTAGTGTGCTTAGTAAAAATAAAAAGAAAATGCTTAATCTAGATTATCACCCTACTTAATCAATGTCAATCTAAATCAATCCCCGGCAACGGCGCCAAAAACTTGATGAGGGAAAAATGATTCCACACAAACCCACCGGCAAGTGTACCGGGTCGCATCAAGAAGTAATAAATCATAAGAGTGAGGTCGATCCCACAGGGATTGATGGATTGAGCAATTTTAGTTAGGTGATGAATTTAGTTAAGCGAATATTTGATGATTTGAGTGATTGTGATTAACAGAAGTTAAATTGCAAGTAAATAAAAGGTGCAGAATGAAAATTGGCTGAATCTTATAGTGCAGGAGAAGTAAATTGCAGAAACTTAAAGAGCAAGAAAGTAATAGAGATGAAACTTAAATTGCAAGAAAGGTAAATGACTGAAACTTAAAGTGCAAGAAACTTAAATTGCTGAATCTAAATTGCTGGAAAATGTAAATGGCATTAAGAGTAAAGGGATTTGGGTGTTGGGATTCAAATTGAACTAGAAAATATAAATTAAAGTAAATCAGAGAGCTATGAGATAAAGAGATTCAACATAGTAGCAAAACAGAACTGGAAAATTGCTTGAAGAAACAAACAGCAAGAAAACTTAGCTTAGTTGTGAAATTCTAAAAGGGGAATTGAAAATTTAAGAAGAGCAATGAGAACAGAAAGCATATCTAGATCTCAATTACTCTCTTGACAAAACAGAAAAGAAATTGCAGAAGAAAATGAAAAGGAAAACAGAAAGGAAATTCATATCCAACTTTTCAATTCTTAGAAAGACAAAAAGGAAAAGTAAAAGATGATTCTAAGATGAAGAATTCAGTAGAGTCCCCAAATCTCAGTTCAAAACCCAAAAGCAGAAAAATAGAAGTTGCAAAAGAAAGTAAATGAACAAAGAGAACTTCGATCTAATCCCAATTCCCAATTTCAAAACAAATGAAAATTAAAAAGTGAGAAAACTCAAAATGAGTAAAAAGGTTTCTACAAATTAAATTTGATCCTATTTATACACTTTCTATTTTGGTCCTCAAAACTTGAAATGGGCCTTTTTAAATTTTGGATTTGGCCTTGACTAAAGAATGGGTCAGGGGTGGTTTGGTTCCCTTCCAGTAGAACGCTCCGTGCTCTTTAGTGAACGCTGCGTTCACTTCCTTGGGCGTGCCACTTTTGGTGCGCGCTTGGCCCCTAGCATTCAATAAGTGAACGCTGCGCTCAAATTGTGAGCGCTACTCCTTGTGTTGCTTGGTGCGCGCCTTTCTCTTAGTCCTGCGCTCCCTTGATTGAGCGCTACGTTGCCTTCCTTGAACGCTCCTTAGTGAGCTTTGATGCGCGCCTTTCTTCCCAAGCTGAAATCCACGACTTATTGAGCGCCAAGTTCACTTTTTGAGCGCTACCCTTTTGCTTCCTTGGTGTGTGATGGAACAAGCTTTCTCCCCAAGGTTGAAAGGCACGAAAATGTTGGAAAAGTGAGCGCTACGTTGAGTATTTGAGCGCTGGCTCTAGTACGGATGGCCAAAAGCTTACCTCCCAGGCTGAACTTCACAAAAACGTTCACAAAGTGAACGCCACGTTTACTTTCAAAGTGAACGCTAGCCAAAAGCATTCTCTTTGAGCGTGGCGTTGCTTCTTTGAACGCAACGCTTCCCTGATTCTTCATTTTTCCATTTCTTCACCTACAAGCAATCAAACAACTAATCAAAGTATCACCGAATTCACAAGGTCTTTGCATCATTCATGAAATCAATTAATTCTAGCATAAACCCTATGATTTTGTGTAAAATAATTGATGGTTGATTCATTCAAAATAATCATGAAAATCCACTCCAATTACTTACATATTGTGCAAGAAAGTGTATAAAACCTAATGAAACTAATGAAAAATGCTTGTAAAACTAGCATAAGATGATTTGTCATAAAGCATCACCCCTTTTCATGAACAATTAGATCAAGAGATTGGCGATTGATTGTGTTAAGGGAAATTTGGTTTCTAAGAAATTGGATTTCAATTATTGACAATCCGCCATGGATACTTCATATTGTTGAGAAGGAGTGAGACTTATTGATTCAAGAGGAATCAACATCTCCAATCTCTTATGTTTTCTATCTTTACTTTCGGTCATTTACTTTCTTGCACTTTATTTCCTTGCACTTTATTTCCTTGTATTTTTATTTCTTGCACTTTATTTTCCCGTACTTTACTTTTCTTACTCTTTAATTTTCTAGCACTTTATATTCTCTCCATTTACTTTCCTTGCACTTTATTGCTTTCATTTAATTTTTGGTCATTTACATTTCTTGTTGCTCATCATTCAACTATGCCTGTCTAACTAGAATAATCAACTAACTATTGATTGCTTAATCCTTTAATCCTCGTGGGATTGACCTCACTCTTGTGAGTTTTATTACTTGATACGACCCGGTATACTTGTCCGTAGTTATTACGGATTAAATTTTTTCAAGTATTTGGCACTGTTGACAAAGATTAATTGTGATTAACAAACTACCGGTGGTTGATTATGTAACAACCCTGATTTTCGAGTACATGAGATCTTTTCTGAAAGTACGGATTTCTCCGGAAGATCAGTAAAGAGAACACCTCTTCTATATCAACAAGTATCTCAATCCTCATTGTCATTATGTCATCCTTAAGCTAGAACCTTTTCTGAGGTAAGCTCGATAATGCAATCACGAAGAACCTAGTTTTTGAACCGTACCGGTTAGGAGTTTTAATTCTGATTTTCGTAAGTAGTCTCAGTTTGACGAACCGGACTTGATTTATGAGAGGAGAGAGATAATAGTATAATGTTATCATTATATTAGTATTAGAAAATGCTTGAATGATATTATAAGGTTACTTGGTCTGTTTTAGTTAAAAACAGAAAATCGGTTTAACCGGGTTTACGGTTTACTAGTGCAGCTTAGCACCAGCACTCTCTGATGACTTTAGCAATGCTAAGGCCTCATCATACATGTTCTATTCTCATAATAAATATGTTACTAGTGTCATTTATTCTAGTAGCTCAGAAAATAATTTTTAGAGATGTTTTTACAAGTGTTCCGATACACCTAGTTTTAGTAGTTGTACACCAGAGATATTTTAATATTATTTAAATTGACCTCCAAGCCAACCAATCACAACTCACCTTACACCCCCAAGACCTCCAAGGCTGTCTCATTTCATCATTTTGGCCGAAAATAACAAGAGAGAAAAGAGAGAAACTTTTATGAACACTTAATCTTCAAAGCTTGATTTCTTCTAAACTAAAACTCAAATCAAAACTCCGATTTCACCAAAATGATCCTCTCTTCTTCCTCTATATAACCATGTGACTTATCAAGGCTGAAAATAAGGTGAGATGGCTGTCTCCCTCCCTCTTCAATTCGGTTTTCAAGGAAAACCATGCAAAACATGTGTTTTCTTGATGTTCTTCCTTAGGAATGATGCTTAACTTGACTTAAGGGCCAAGAAACGTGAATTTCCAGCAAGTCTAAGGTGAGATATGTCTTCCTAGCATACTGAGTGAGATTTGGTCAGTTGAGAGTTTTTGGATTTAAAGTTGTTCTTGATGTGTTTTAGAAGGAAAAATTGCTTTAAGAACACTTCAAAGAGTAACCGGATTTGGAGCAGCAAATCAAGGCAGGGATTAACGAATTTAATTTGATTGATTGTGTTTGAGTTGTGTGATTATGATATGGTTTGGCTGTGCCTGAAATTGATTGTTTGTATGAGTAATTCTTGTTGAAATTTTGGTAAAAATTTGATGAAATTTGATGAAATTCAAGCTATGAATGTGTGTTCTTGTGGCTGTTGGAAAACGAAACCCTAGAGCTTAAATTGAGGTTCAATTTGTGTTAAAATTATGTAGAAAAGATGGGGTTTTTGTGGCTGCAAATTTATTATGAATTATGGTAAAAATCGGTTGCTGAAAAGACTGAAAAACGGGTAAAAACAGAGAAAGAATCTGAAGAATATACGAAGAACACGAAGCAAACTTTGAGTGTGGTGAAGAACATTGAAGAACACCTTTTAGATCTTAGAAAGGGCAAGGAAGTAAAATTTTTGGTGTTTAAGGGGTTATATGGTAATTTCTGAAAGTTAGGGTGGTAAAAGTAGAAATATTAAAAGTTACGGGTGGTAAAAAGTGAATTTTAAAGGTTAAAGGTAAAGTTAAGGTAATTTTCGAAAATATATTAATAAAATAATAAATAATAATAAAATATTAAATAATAATATTTAATTAAAAATAATATTTTAATAAAATAATAAAATAATGCGAAAAAGGCAGTTTTCTGTAAAAGCTTTAGAAAGACAACTTTAAGTGCAGAATCTCATAATTACCTTCCTAAAACAGTAAGGGAGTGGTAATAACATGATAGTGAGGCAAAGATAAAGAAAAGATAAAAAGTTAAAGAAAAGATAAAAACCAAAGAAAATTCTGTAAAGTTTTAATGACAGAAAAACAGACAGAGACTAGTGAACAAACTAGGGCAACATAGTTAGTCCTTGAGTTGCGACTAGGGTTAGGTATTATATGAAAAGTTAAACTGTTTCAGTATAGACTTAATGAACCTATACTTGGGACAGGCTAACTATTCATACCGAAATTTACATAAGCTTTAAATACATACGTTAAGCAGAGAAATCAGAACAGAGTAAAGAAAACACAGAGAACAGAGTAACCAGAGAAAAGTAAAAAGATAAAGAGAAAAGAGTAATCAGAGCAGAGTAAAAATTCAAAGTGAAAAGAGTAATATGATAAAGAGAATAAAGAACAAGCAGAGGGCCTGTTGAAAGGTCATTTGTTGCGTTAAGGCAACTCCAGAGATATTTGTATATTCATCTGCTGTTTTTCCGTTGGCCCTAGAGGTCCTGTAGGCCCAAGTTCACCTAGAGTAAGTTGTTATTCCTGTAAGCCGAAGTTCACCTGCAGTGAATATCAATTGTGTATCCCAAGGTGATGCTCCTGTAGGCCGAAGTTCACCTACAGAGAGTTGTAATACCTGTAAGCCGAAGTTCACTTACAGGGGCGCCATTCTGTAAGCCGAAGTTCACTTACAGAGGTGCTATTTCTGTAGGCCGAAGTTCACCTACAGAAAATTGTTGTGCTCTAATTAGACTATTTCTGTAAGCCGAAGTTCACTTACAGAGGTGTTATTTCTGTAGGCCGAAGTTCACCTACAGAAAGTTGTTGTATTGTGATTAGACTATTCCTGTAAGCCGAAGTTCACTTATAGGAGTGCTGTTTCTGTAGGCCGAAGTTCACCTACAGAGATAAAGCCATATCTAGGACTAGTTCCTAGGTAATGTCGGGCTGCAGGGTGTAAACCGACACGTGAGCTCATGGCCTGCATAGGACAGACATGCATCATACTTGGTTGTGCATTTCCTCTGTTATGATTGTTGAATGAATGTATGCTTTGTTTGTTTGTATTCTATTCTTTGTATTTGTGTTTTATTTTCTTGTATTCTTTTGTTTGCGTTCTACTTTCTGTCTTTTCTATTTTCTCTATTTATCTGTATCTTCTGTTTACTGCATCTCTATATTCTGCTATATGTCTGCTAAGCGACACAAATAAATGAACTTAACTAATAACCCTGAACCTACTAAGAACTCTCCAGTTTTTACCCCTTCTCTCTCCCTTCCCCCTTCAGATCGAAGCAAGAGTTCTTCTCTGTAGTTCACTGACGACCGTTTGTAGAAAGGATTCCGCTCTAGGTAGTCTTCTGAGTTTAGGGTAAATATCTTTCTCTGTTTATATGTATATACTGTGAGACCAGCCAATGTCTACACCCCGTTTGTATGCGAATGTTAACTTAAATAATGTGTACGAGACTCCTGTTGTGTGGCTACTTGATGAGGTACCAGAGAGACGTCCTATGGCAATGTCTGATCGTGCAGAGAAGTAGCAGATGATGTTCTACCTTTTGGTGATGTTCCACCTGACTTGATTTTTGAAGACTTAGAACGTACTTTCTCTCAGTTTAGTAGTTTAGAGGGACTAGGTGAGTATAGAGTCTAGGCTAGCCTAGGTGCCAGCTTAGGGACCTCTTGAACAGGTCAGGACCTGGGATGTTATATGTATGTATATGTATATAGTTATTATCTAGCTATATCTAGGGGTGTTCTAACTAAAGGTCTATACTCTAACAAAGGCTGGATAAATGAATGTTGCTAGCTACTCGTGATGTATTTATGTGTGGTTGTTTATAACTGTTTTATCTGTTATTACTTGTGAATTGATTATGAGTGATTCCGTCTATTAATTCAAATGTTTCAAAAAAAAAATATACCTCGCAAATTAACTTCGCTTTTAAAAACGAATCAGGCTCATATAATAAATAATAGATAATAATTAGGAAGACAAATTGGTAGCGCTCAGTTTCCGGTATGATCTAGACATATTGAAAATTGGGTCGTTACAGATTACTTAGATTAGACATTTTTTCTTTTTTTGTTTTAGTTAGTTCTCCATTTTTAATGCTTTCCTTTATTTTGCTCCTTAACTGTTTGTGTTAATGCGTCACCAAGAAGCCCCTATTCGTGACATCTTTTTCTCTTGGTGACTGTGTTTTTAACATATAACAGTTTCTTTTACTTAGTTTTCTTTCAAATAAATTGGCATATGATTGCATTCTAAGCTTGGTGTTGCTATGCAACGAATTTGATTTCCAAATATTTTCTGGATATTTGTATCGATTCCAAACAAAAGTGTCACACTAAGTTTGGTGTGCCACTTATCTCTTATGCGTTGTAGCATGCACACCCTCTTCTTTTTTTGCAATCACATTGTCTCTGTTTCTTGTGCCTTTATTGTTATTTTTAATTTTACTTGCTTAAACACATGCACTACTAACACTCCATTGTTTAAGACATTCATGACCCATCATACACCCCATGGCCACTGTATTATTTGTGCTTGAAAACAGGCAATAATTCTAAGTTGGTATGGTAAGGGAAAAATAGGAGAAAAATGACAACAATAATGAAGATGAACTACAAGATAGTAAAGTTCCTTTTCCTCTTGTTTGTTTTCAGTACATTAAATTGCATGACTATCTCTTATTTCCTCTGTATGCATGGGTGTCGTGAATAAGCATAGCTTGATTTTTGAATTGTAACATGTTGCTATGATATCATGATTTACCATCTTGAACTTTTGTGAGTTAAACAATGTCATTAAAGAAGTTAGCATAAGCATATAAGTATTGGGAGGCTAGCATGATTTATTTTTCGCTCAATTGCATTGGAATTTGTTTAATTGAAGTTTTCATCTAGGGCAATTTATGAAATTTTTGAAATCCTTAAAACCTTGAAGAAGCAAATGCAATTAAGGCAAGAAAAGAAAAAGGGAAAGAATGAGAAAGCTGAAGGCTTTGAGTACCAATGGCAATTCATTTGTCAAGTACTTGTGGTGTTTATGTATCAAGCAAAAAGCTTGAAAACAAAACATTTAGAGTCAAGGTTAGGCTCAAGTGCAAAGCACTCCCTCAAAGCTCAAGGCTTTGAGCATCAATGATTAGAGAGTAAAACAAAGAAACAAATAAGCCTAAAAAAGTCCTCTAATTAAATGCTTGTGGTACTTATGTATCAAATGGTAATACTAGAAAACAAAGTATTTAGAGTCGTAGCCTTTAAACTTATGGTGCAAAGCACCCAAAAAGCTAAGCCAAGAAAGAACTAAAAAGCTTGCTTCAAGGAAGGAATACAAAGAAAAGATTTCATAAATTGAGCTACATAGAGGCATCAATCATTCAAATCCCTCTGTTATTGTAGCATGCTTAAGAAACTAGCCAACCATGAACATTAAACATTGCTATTCTTCTCACCTTGGCTTGTCAAAATTCGTTGCATGATTCTTTTCATTTGCATCATGTTATGTTTTTTCTATGCTTTTTCATTCCAAAAGATAATTAATCATGCTTAATTAGTAAGTGTTTTTGTGCTTAAATCATAGATTACTTTCATCTCTTTGATTTGAATTATGGTGCAGAAAATGGAAGTAAACAGCACAAAACAAGCATGAAAAATGAAACGAGCAACTTGACCAAGAAATTGGTGCTCGAATTGTGGTGCTCACAAGGAAATGTAGCGCTACCCTGGGAGGCCCCTGCGCTCGCTTCCAATGCTTACTTTCTCGCTCACAAAAGAGCGCCAAAATCAAGGGTCATTCATACACGTGGGCAACGTGTACGCGTGATAGGAAGACCCAGCAAAGCTCGCGCACAAGCGCCCATACGTCAGCGCTCGCCCTCAGTGCTTATTTCAGAGCGCTTACCAAAGAGCGTCTTCAATAAGGGTTACGCGTACACCTGGGTGACGCTTACGAGTGACAAGGCAAAATTACAAGGGTCACGCGTACGCGTTGGCGACGCGTACGCATGATAAGGCTGACAGCACCACGCTCGATGTAACGCTCGCAGCAAAGAGCGCCAGACCTAGCGCTCGTTGCAACGCTCTCGTTCAAGATCGTTGGAGAGCGCCAATATCAAGGGTCACACGTACGCATGGGTGACGCGTATGCGTGACAAGGAGAAATGGCCCACGCTCATTGCAGTGCTCGTAGGAGAGCGCCAAAATCATGGGTCACGCATACACGTTGGCGACGCATGCGCATGACTGGCGCTCACTCTCATGTTGTCGCGCATGCTCGCAAAAGAGCGTAGCGCTCTCTTGGAGCACATCACGCTCGCTAGCACACTCTCAATCAAGTGCCTAAGACAGTGCCCAACACTTGCAACGGACCATAAAGTATGGTTTTTGGTTAAATTTCAAGCAAGCAAGGCTCACTCATATCACTCAATCAAGGTCACAAGAAGCATCTAGAATAGTTCATTTTCATTTCATTGTAATTTGCTTTCAATTTCATTTAAGTTTGTAATTTTGGAGAGCCTATATAAAGGCTTTGGTTTTCATTTGGAAGAGGAGATTACAGAAATAACACAAGGGGATAGAGACCAATTCGGAATTCTGTGAATTGGCACACTCCCCTCGGAGTGGGTCTTCAGACCCTTCCGCTTATACACTCTTCTTCTCTTCCACTTCCTTTCTTACTTTCTACACATTTTAGTTATGAATCTTTATTTTTCATTTTAGATATAAATCTTTAATTTTCATTTTTTTTATGCAATACTAACTCTTTTCAGTTGGGTAAGGAGCTCTGTTTCAATTTTGATTGAATTGATGTTTATTTCTTCTTCTCTTTTTAATTCTATCTTCATACTTGGATCACTATTAGAATCCTTGCAAGAGAGTTCCGTTCTTCAAAGATCCTTGGATCTATTAGAACCCTATTGTGAGCCTCGAGAGAGGGATCATAGGTTTCAGTTTGAGCTCTCTTCGCATAATGAAGTTGATCTTGATTTAGAGATTGGTATGTGACATGTAACCGCTTTAATATTGGGGTCTTTGGAATTATGTAGTGTGAGATTAGAAATTAATCCGCTTGTTGTATCTAAGAGAAAGTCTTTGTGGTTCATTGATCCAATCATTTCCAAGAGTGGGATTGGATCTACTTGAATTGCATGTCAGCTTTGAGAAAGGGATCATGGAATTCTCTTGATCAATACACTCTTAGTTGGTATGTGACATGTAACCTCTTTGAGTTGAGATCCTGAGGGTTGTCTGGCTTGTGGATTAGAAATTGAGCTTAACCCCTTCTCATGAACAATTAGATCAAGAGATTGGCGATTGATTGTGTTAAGGGAAATTGGGTTGCCAAGAGATTAGAATTCAATTATTGACAATCCGCCATGGATATTTCATATGATTGAGATGGAGTGAGACCCATAGATTCAAGAGGAATCAACATCTCCAATCCCTTACGTTTTCTATCTTTACTTTCCGTCATTTACTTTCTTGCCCTTTATTTCCTTGTACTTTATTTCCTTGTACTTTTGGTGTGCGAAATCATGATCGTTCCTTCCTTGGTAACGGTGCTAAAAACTCAATACGCACGTTCATGTTCTTAATTCTATTTCACAACTTCGTACAGCTAACCAGCAAGTGCACTGGGTCGTCCAAGTAATAAACCTTACGTGAGTAAGGGTCGATCCCACGGAGATTGTTGGTATGAAGCAAGCTATGGTCACCTTGTAAATCTCAGTCAGGCGGATATTAAAAGGTTATGGAGTTTTCTACTAATAATAATAATTAAACAGAAAATAAAGCTAGAGATACTTATTTAATTCATTAGTGAGAATTTCAGATAAGTGTATAGAGATGCTTTCGTTCCTCTAAACCTCTGCTTTCCTGCTGTCTTCATCCAATCCTTCCTACTCCCTTCCATGGAAAGCTTTGTGTAAGGCATTACCATTGTCAATGGCTACTTCCCATCCTCTCTGTGAAAATGGTCCAATGCACTGTCACTGCATGGCTAATCATCTGGAGGTTCTCGATCATACTGGAATAGGATTCACCCTCCTTTTGCGTCTGTCACTACGCCCAGTACTCGCGAGTTTGAAGTTCGTCACAGCCATCCCTTCCCGGATCCTACTCGGAATACCACAAACAAGGTTTAGACTTTTCGGATCTCAGGAATGGCCATCCATGGGTTCTAACTTATACCACGAAGATTCTAATATCTCGGACTCGGTCCTCTGTATTAGATATCCAAGAGATACTCATTCTAGCTTGTTTGCATGTAGAACGAAAGCGTTTGTCAGGCACGCGTTCATAAGTGAGAATGATGATGAGCATCACATAATCATCACATTCATCATGTTCTTGGGGGCGAATGGATATCTTAGAATAGGAATAAGCTTGAATTGAATAGAAAAACAGTAGTACTTTGTATTAATTCATGAGGAACAGCAGAACTCCACACCTTAATCTATGGAGTGTAGAAACTCTACTGTTGAAAATACATAAGTGATAATAGTCCAGGCATGGCCGAATGGCCAGCCCCCATGAAAGTCTAAGATAGCATAAAACTAATCAAAGATGATCCGAAGATGTAAAATACAATAGTAAAAAGTCCTATTTATACTAGTCTAGCTACTAGGGTTTACAGAAGTAAGTAATTGATGCAGAAATCAACTTCCGGGGCCCACTTGGTGTGTGCTTGGGCTGAGCATGAAGCTTTCACGTGGAGAGGTCAATTTTGGAGTTGAACGCCAGTTTGTAACATGTTTCTGGCATTGAACTCCACTTTGCAACTTGTTTCTGGCGCTGAACGCCAGACTGCAACATGGAACTAGCTTTCAACGCCAGTTCGCGTCATCTAAACTCGGGCAAAGTATAAACTATTATATATTGCTGGAAAGCCCTGGATGTCTACTTTCAACGCAATTGGAGGCGCACCATTTGGAGTTCTGTAGCTCCAGAAAATCCACTTTGAGTGCAGGGAGGTCAGAATCCAACAGCATCTGCAGTCCTTCTTCAACCTCTGAATCTGATTTTTGCTCAGGTCCCTCAATTTCAGCCAGAAAATACCTGAAATCACAGAAAAACACACAAACTCATAGTAAAGTCCAAAAATGTGATTTTTAATTAAAAACTAATAAAAATATACTAAAAACTAACCAAATCATACTAAAAACTATGTAAAAATAATGCCAAAAAGTGTATAAATTATCTGCTCATCAACTTTTATTTCTTGCACTTTATTTTTCTGTACTTTACTTTTCTTGCTCTTTAATTTTCCAGGAATTTATATTCTTGCCATTTACTTTCCTTGCATTTTATTGTTTTCATTTAATTTTTGGTCATTTACATTTTTTGTTGCTCATCATTCAACTATGCCTGTCTAACTAGAATAATCAACAAACTATTGATTTCTTAATCCTTTAATCCTCGTGCGATCGACATCACTCTTGTGAGTTTTATTACTTGAAACTACCCGATATACTTGCCGGTAGTTATAATGGATTAAATTTTTCGCATCAGTACTAACCAAGGAGTGCAATGCCTTAGTGATAAACCACTATTTTATGGTTTATCTTGTGCTCATTTGAGTGGTTTTCATCAATTCTTTACTCACTTATTCATATAATTTGCGTGGTTTTACAAATCCTTCCTAATTCTGTGATATAGTGAAAAACATGTTTCCTAGACCTTAAAACTGTTAATTTTAATTATCCTTTATTACCATTCGATGCCGTGATCTGTGTGTTAAGTATTTTCATGCTTTATAGGGCAGGAATGGCTTAGAGGACAGAAAGGAAACACGCAAAAGTGGAAGAAATGCGAGAAAATGAAGTTTTGAGAAACTGAAAGTAACGCGCGCGCATGGACGATATGGACGCGTGCCTAGTGCAGAACACGAGCGACACGTACGCGTGACTCACGCATACGCGTGACAAGAAAAATTACCAAATGACGCGCACGCGTGACCTACGCGTACGCGTGACAGACGTCACGTGCAAAAAGTTGCAGAAAATGCTGGGGTCAATTTCTGGGCTCCTTTTCGGCCCAAATCCAAGCCCGAGAACACAAAATAGAGGCAGGAGAATGAGGGAATCAAAGCATACATTCATTATTCACAATTTTAAGCTTTAGATGTAGTTTTCTAGATAGGGAGGCTCTCTCCTCTCTCTTAGGTTTTAGGATTTAGGATTTCTTCTTTCAATTTCTTCTCAAATCCAGGTTCAATGTTCCTTTAATTTAGTTTCTCTTCTACTCTTATTTATCTTAGCATTCTAGTTTATTTATTTCCTTTGTTGATTACTTTATATTGACAATTTGGTTTATGAACTCCATGTTAGATTTGATTTCTTTACTTAATGCAATATGAGGTATTTCAGATATATGATTTTAATTTAGCTTTTTATGTTCTTAGCTTTGGTTGATTAATTGGAGACACTTGAGTTATCAAACTCCTTTGTTGATTGATAATTGGAATTTGCTGGTTGGTTTGGATCCCTCTAAAGCAAGTCTTTCCTTAGGAGTTGACTAGGACTTGAGGAATCAAATTAATTAGTCCACTTGACTATCCTTTATTTAGTAAGGGTTAACTAAGTGGGAGCGGTGAACAATTCTCATCACAATTGATAAGGATAACTAGGATAGGACGTCCAGTTTTCATACTTTGCTAAGAGCTTTATTAGTTATTAATTTAATTTCTTGCAATTTTATTTTCTTGTTCCTTATTCAAAAACCCAAAAAGATACTTTTTTCTTAACCAATAATAACTACACCTCCCTGAAATTCCTTGAGAGACGACCCGAGGTTTAAATACTTCGGTTTATTTTTATTGGGTTTGCTTTAGTGACAAACACGTTTTTGTACGAAAGGATTCATTGTTGGTTTAGAAACTATACTTTCAACGAGAATTTATTTGCAAAATTCTTTACCGACAGAAAATTCGTTCGTCTCTTAGTCCAGAAGAAGCTCCCTCAGAAGCTTCCAGATCCCGGAAGCTTCCTGATTCCCTATACTATAGGGACCATCACCTTTGAGAAGGCATTATTTGACCTTTGCTCAAGCATCAATCTTATGCCTCTCTCTGTAATGAAGAGGCTGGGAATTCAAGACGTGCAGCCTACCAAGACCTCATTGGAGATGGTAGATAAGTCCCTGAAAAGGGCATATGGCATGGTGGAAGATGTCCTTGTAAAGGTGGAAGACCTTTACCTCCCTACAAATTTTGTAATCCAAGATACTAGGGAGGACAGAGATGACTCTGTCATCCTTGGAAGGCCTTTCCAAACCACTGCTAAGGCCTTGATTGATGTAGAAAAAGGAGAGTTAGTCTTTAGGTTGCATGAGGATTGTATCTTGTTCAAAATCCCCAACCCTCAGTCTCCTTCTGACAAAGGATTCCATTGTGCAACACTTAGTGTTCCAACCTTCTCTGTCAGTACAAAGTTATACAGAGTCCCCACACATCAATTCTAAGTTTGGTGTTGGGCATCCATCATCAACCTCTGAAGAAGGAGGTATGATGAGGGAAAATTAGATTTTTGCGCAAACTAACCGGCAAGTAAACCGGGTCGCATCAAGTAGTAATAACTCACAGGAGTGAGATCGATCCCACAGGGATTGATGGATTAAGTAGCTTTAGTATGGTGATGAATTTAGTTAAGCTAATATTGATGATTTGGGTGGAAATTGATTGACAGAATATAAATTACTATGAATCCAAACTGCAGAATGTAAATTAACTGAAACTTAAATGGCAAGAAACTTAAATTACTGAATCTTAAAGTGCAAGAAACTTAAAAGAGCTTAAACTTAAATTGCAAGAAATGAAAATAACTAAATCTTAGAGTGCAAGAAAGTAAAATTGCAAAATCTAAATTGCGAGGAAACTTAAATTTCATGAATTATAAAGGAAATTTGGTGCAGGGATTCAAACAGCAAGACAAATCAAATGAAAATTGAAATCAGAGAAGTTTAAAATGAAGAAAATCGGAGAGAGTGATTCATCAGGGATCAAAGATATTCTAATCCTTCATGAATCAATTGGGTCTCAAATCGTTCCTCAATCATTTGAGTAGATCTATGGCAGATTGAAATTGATTGGATCCCAATTCCTTGGCAATCCAATCTCTCTAATCACAATCAATCTTGCTAATTCCTTGATCTAATTGTCATGAGAAGAGGTTAAGCGCACATCTCTCATCCATAAGCCACACTAACTCTCAAGACCTCAATTCCTCCCGAATGGTGTTGATCAAGAGAGTAGTGAAGGATAGAGCTCCAATTCTAATGCAAGTGATTCCCCTTCTGAGGCTCACACAAGCATTCAATTGAATTTAACCCCCTTCCGGAGTGAATAATTCTAAATCAAAACAGAAGGTATCCAATAGCTACAAAAAGGAATTGAGAAGAAGAAGAATTTCATTGATTCATTGGAATTACAATAGAGTTCCTCCCCCTAAAAAATTTGGAGTTTAGTTCATCATTGCTCAAGTAAAACCAGAAACAGAGAGTTTGCAGAGAAGAGTGCAGAAGGAAAATACAAAAATGGAAAATATAAGATCTGATCTGCTAACAAACTCCTTGGCAAAATTCCCTACTGACTAGCTCTCTTCTAAATCAAATTTTTCTCTATTTATACACTTTCCAAATTGGTCTTTAAGTCCTTGGATTGAGCCTTGTTGAAGCAAGCAATAGTGGGTCTCAGTGATGTTGAAGAGGGCAATTGGCAATTCACATTTTTGATCTGCATGGGTGCTCAATTACTCTGGTGCTGGTGTCAACGTTGGACTCAACGTTTGCAAGAAAACGTTGAATCAAACGTTGGCTTGAGAAAGGAATTCCAAAGGGCTGGGCGTTGGAGCCAACGTTGGACTCAACATTGGTGCACCAACATTTTTCCACCCACGCGTGCGTGTCGCCTACGCGTATGTGTCAAAATGGAGTTTTGCGCGTATGCGTCGCTCACGCATTGGCGTGTCTGGCCAAAATATGCATCCACGCATACGCGTGGTCCACGCGTACGCGTCGATTGAAATTTTTCAAATCAAATTTTGGGTTGCTCATTGCGGACGTTGGAGGCAACATTCATGGCAATGTTGGACCTCCAACGTTCGTTTGGTCACGCGCACGCGTGACCCATGCGTACGTGTGAATGGTCAATTTCGCCAATTCACGCGTGCGCGGGACTCATGCTTACACGCAGATTAAGAAATTTTTCACTTTGACGCGTATGCGTCATCAACGCGTACACGTCGCCCAAATTTTTTCTGGCTCCAGAATTGAAAACCATCGAAGATGTTGGAGGTAACGTTGGACCTCCAACGTTCACTCCAACGCCAGCACCAGAATTCTGCAGCTTCCCATGTTTGAGGCAACTTGGATCACCAACGTTGCCCTCAACGTTGGCACCCATTTCTTCTTTTCAAAAATGTTGCCTTCAATGTTGGTGGATCAACGTTGCCACCAATGTTGCATCTCCCTCTCTTCTTCAATACTCTTTGCTTTGTTTCTTTCTCTTCTTTCTTACTTCTTTTTTGCCTCATTTTCTCCTACAATCAATCAAACAATTGCCTTAAAGTTTGCTATAATCATGAGGTATTTGCATTATTCATAACATCTAGTGAAAGTAGCATAAAACCTTATGAAAAAGCACATATACAACCATGTTCAATTGGCTTAGGCAATGCATGAAATTTCAATCCAATTGCTTACTTATTGCTCAATAAAGTGCATAAAAACTTAATGAAAGAAGAGAAAAATGCTTGTGAAACTAGCATAAGATGACTTGTCATCAAGGTACCAAGTAGAAGGTACCCAAGGGCTGGCGGAACAAGAAGATTCCTACTGAAGGCCTCTCACCTATGAGATTTGTCTTCACTAAGAGTCCAATCATTCCACACACAGTGAATAGGATCCTATCTCTAGAGCATGTGGAGCTCATTCATGAGAGCACAGGAAGAAAGTTCACCATGAGGGGTGAAGATCTGAGCCCCTATCTACCTCCATAATGGAGCTGTCTGTCAAGCTAGTGATGGTAAAGAAGCTCTTGTTGGGAGGTAACCTAACCATACGTAAAGTATTTTCCTTTCTTTAGCTTGATTTCATTTTATTCCATATTAATTTTGTTTCTATTAAGTTCCATAGTCTCCCTTGCTTTTTAATGTTTGTGATCATGTGCAGCACTTAGAACAGAGACAGAGACATTCAGAAGAGAAAACAGAACACCCTAGGGAGAGCCCCTGGCTCACGTTGAACGCCAGAAAGGGGAGGAGCTCGGCATCCAATGCCCATTCAGGAGCTGAGAAAAACCATTCCTTGATCCCCTCTGGGCATTCAATGCCCATTGACAGAAGAGGTTGGGCGTTCAACGCCCTTGATGGAGTAGCTTAGGACCATTTTGGTCCCCTGTGGGGGATCAATGCCCAAACATGGCGCTGAACGCCCAGGCAAGGGTAGGAGAACTCAGATTTTGAAGTCACAAGCCAGTAGGTCCCACACAAACCCCACCTATCCTACCCTTCCTCTCTCTCCTACTTTCTCAACCTTGATTCCCACACTCTACTTTCCCTCTTCCCAATACACATTCACCAATCACATCCCTTTTAACATTCCCTATTCCCAACACCCTTCATAAATCCCATCATTTCAATTTCCCACCAACTCCACCTACTTCAAATTCAAACTTTTCCTATCAATTCCCCCCTTTCCAAGATATGGCTGAAACCTACCCCCTCCCAACCCTATAAATACCCCCTCATTCCCCCTTCATACACACACCTACCCAACACTCTCTCCTTCTTACACCCTACACCTTACACACTCCTCCTCTTACCTCTTCAAACCCCACTTAGCTGAAGCCTTCTCCTCTTTCCCCTCTATATTTTCGGCTTTCTTCTACTACTCCCCTTTTTTTTGTTCTTCTTTGGTCGAGGATGAGCAAAGTCCTTAAATTTGGTGTTAGAAAAGCTCCACTTTTTGCATCTATTCCTTTTCTATGGCACCAAAAGCTGACAAATCTTCAAGGAAGAGAAAGGGAAAAGCTCCTGCTTTTACCTTTAAACCTTGGAAATCATGGAGATTCTTCACCAAGGTTCATCAAGACCACTTCTATGATGTGGTAAGGCACAAAAAAGTGATCCCCGAGGTCACCTTTAAGCTCAAAGAAGAGGAATATCCGAAGATCAAACAAGAAATTTGGAGAAGGGATTAGGAGACTCTGACCAATCCTTTTTTTAGAGTTGGAACGCTCATGGTGCAAGAAATTTACGCCAATGCTTGGGTCACCAAAAAGCATGACACGAGTGTAAACCCAAAGCCTAAAAATTGGCGCACCATGGTGACAAAGCAACTCTTGGATTTTTGTTCGAAAAGTGTAAGGTTGGCGCTACAATTGCCTCAGAAGCTAGGAGCACTAGAAAAATGTTGGTAAAAATGGCACTAATTTTATGGCGGGTTAAAAAAACTGCCATTATGTTTCTTAATTTCGGCGGTCCTAATTTATGCCATAATGCTCAAGGTTTTTGTCGCGGATTTTGTTGATTGTGGCGTTTGGAACCGCCATAAATTTTTTTTTTATTTTTTAACTTGAGTGATATCGCATATGATTGTGTGATTAGTATTATTGCATATGAGAAAGTGAAGATGATGTCACTGGCGAACCCTAATTTCTTGCCTTTGCTCATCCTCCACTGATTTGTCATTCAACTCCTCGTTGTCGCTAATCCCCTTGTTGCAGATCATCTCTTCGCTGTTGCAAGCAACGCCGTTGTTGCTGCCTTCATTGAGCTTCTACGATTTGGCTTCGATCTGAAGTTTTGTCAGTGTTCGTCGGAGCTCCGATTTTTATGTTTCTTCAATTCACAGATTCACTATCTCTCTCTAACATTTAGTTTCTTCTCCTCAGAGCTCCGAAAAAACCACCACAGTCACCACCAGCACTGAGCGCCACTGTAACAACCCTAGTTTTGTTGATAAATAATGTTCTTAAATATTTTTAATAGAGTATATTTGATTTTAAAATTATTCTACCCTCCAATTTTATCAAAATATCTATTCATATATATATCCATATTCCTTTATAAAATCTCTAATTTCTAACCTTATTTTCCAAATTAAATCAGAAACCCTAATTCCCAAATTAGGAAACCCTAACCCTAATTTTCCCCCTTTCCCCAACCTCTGAACACAGCCCCACCCCCTTTCTTTCTAAACTGAACACAGAAACGGAAAGAAAAATTAGACACAGAGAGAAAGGAAATTAGATTGTGATCCAGGAAAGGAGAAGAGGGAGATGCCGTCGCCACGCAGCCGCCGTCCCGTCGCCAACGCTGTCGCAGGGGAAAACTAGAGCCTAGGCAGGGAGCAGCGCCGAGAGGGAGAGAGGCTGCCGTCGCGTCTTGTTCACTGTCGCCGTCGATTTGCCCTGGAGCAACTGTGTCACGCGTCGCCGACGAAGAATAGAGAGAGAGAGACGCACGAAGAAGAGAGGCCCGCGACCAGCCTTGTCGCCGTCAGCGCCGCAGGTTACCGTCGCCATCCTCGTGAGCTGCCACCGCGTCGCCGTTACTGAGCTGCAGCGCTGCTAGATGAGGAAGGCTCGCCAGTTCTGCCTCTACTTTTAGTTTATAGAATCTGACCAGAATGCCACTAATGCTGCTGGAGCTACCGTTGCTGCTGCTGTTGTTCTGGCCCTGCTCTGGCTCCACTCTGAACCGTTACCGCCACTGTTTTTCTGATGTTGAGACTTTTCACCATCACTTGAGCTGCCTAGAATCATCATGGTAGCTGCCAAGAGAGCGGAACGGGTGTTAGAACTGCTAATGGAGCTGCTGTGTTTAGTGATTTTTGCGAGTTTCAACTTTGAGGTAGGGGATTTATTTTTAAAGTTAAAATGTTTTTAATTTTAGAATGCCTATAAAGTTATTCGGATAATTGCAAATAGTTAATAATGATGAAGGGTTGATTAATTGATGTGAATTGTTTGAAATATATTTGAGAATAGTTAGTTAGAGTGATTATTCTGATGTGTTGTTAGAATTGAATGTGGTTGTGATTACGCTGAATTGTAATTGAAATTAGATGTGGTTGTGAATTGTATTTCGAATTATTGATTTTGGTGATGAATTGGTTGAGATTTTGATCCTGAATGAATTACTTTGAATTGTTTGATATTGAATTAGAAATTTAATATGTTGGAATGGCTGTAAAATGGATTTGTGACAGGTTGGAATTGGTTGAAATGTAGCTGCAAAAGGTGATTCATTTAATGTTACTTATTAAATTGAAACATGATGAGTTAATTACTGAATGAAATGTATTTGAGAGAAGTTAGTTGTGGTGATTATTCTGAGTTATGTTTGAAGTTGGATGCAAATGTGAATTGAGTTTGAGTTATGGTTGCGATATTGACTGGCTTCGTTAACGCGAGTAATTAACTAATGAGATTTACTTTGGTTTGAGGCTGTGATTGTTATTGGTTTTCTGATTATTTTAGAATTATTGGAAATTCCAATTTTAGTTGATTATGTCCAGTTGGTTATTATTGTTGATTTAAGTTTAACTAGAGTTGATTTTGAGGATGGTTAAAGGATTGAAGGTTGACTACTGAACTATTTTCTTGAAGCATGATCTTTAGAATAAAATGGTAACTTTGTTAAAAACTAAATAACTTTAAAAATAACTAGAAATATGAAAGAATGGTGTTTGGAATATTAGTTATGAATTCTTGAGGCTGGACTGATCTACCTTTAAAGAACGGTTTATGAAAACTCTGATTTTAATTAATGTTAGGATGTCGATTGTTAAACTGATTTATGATGAAACGATTACTGAGATTCTGTTGTTGTGAAAACTGCTGATAAAAGGGCTGGTGATTTGTTGAGAAAGAGGGAACACGTAAGGGTGGCTAAGTCTGAATTTTAGGGGAAGTGCTGTCAAAATTTTATAAAAATCTGAGGTTTTATTTGAAAAGTAATTTTAGAAGATTTGAATTTGGAAAATCATATTATTTGAGTTTTATTTAGATGAGAAAAGAAATATACTATTTTGAATCTGAATTACCAAGGAAAGGTTTATGTTTCAAGTTTGAATTATTTAAGAAAGGAATTATGTTTTGAATTCAATTTAATATGAAAGGAGTTATGTTTTGGGCTTGAAATAAAGGATTACTTTTCAGGAGTTTGGTGAATTTTATAATATTTAGATTCAAATGATAAAGAGAAATGGTTTGAGCCAAGATGTTGTAAAAGTGAAAGATGTAAAGGTAGTCAGATAGATAGTGGTACAACCACAGAGTGTATTCTAGTGCTATACAGCTATTGAGAGTTATAACTACAACTGATAACCTAGGATCACTTGCATAGGATATTAATTCATACACGGCTTGAATGCCACACCTGTAAGGCAAGGATTGCTTATAGAGGATATCATTTCATACACGGCTAGAATGCCGCCACCTGTAAGGCAGAGTCTGCTTACAGAGGATATGACGCATACGTCAGTTAGTGAGAACTATACCTATGCTCACTGGAAAACCATACCCGATTCAGCTGCTTCGGGTTACGTTAGGAGCGGGTAGAAACCGACAAATGAGCTCATTACCTGCACTAGGGCTAGACATGCATCATCCTTATTTTTGAACTTGCATATGATTGGGTTTGCTCGTTGTATTTCCCTTTGATTGTGCGGTTTGCCTTGCTGTGACTTGTTTGTATGTTGAATTGAATCTCTTGTTAGCGTTATTAGCTGTGAATGTATGAAAGTGATTAAGAATTGATGTTTTGATTGAGAATTAATTGTGTGGCTGAGAGATGGTTAGTGTGACCAGTTTTACATTTTGGAATTTGTTTTGAGTTTAGAGATTTTTTTTTTGAAAGAGGTAATTAATTAGCTAAAGTAAAACCAAGAGTATTTTCAAAAGAATTTGATAAAAATATAGTTTCCTTGAGTATGTTAATTATTTGCATGTTAATCATTACTTTTACGGCATTCCCATTCCCTACTGAGAACGTGTGGTTTGTTCTCACCCCAAAATATTTCACCCTTTCAGTGACACAGGTTCGAAGACTCCGTTTGAAGCTGCAGGCGAATATAGAACTTATTTATGAGTTAAGTTTATGAGTTAAGTTTCTTTCATAGAGTCCCCTTGACGAACTGATTTTCTATCGGTAAAGAAAATTCATAAAAATAATCATGTTGTAAGTATAGCTTCTAAACCAGCCGAAAATCCTTTCGTACAAAAATTTGGTTGTCACAAGTAACAAAACCCAATAAAATTTATAACCAAAGTATTTAAACCTCGGGTCGTCTCTCAAGGAATTGCAGGGAAGTATAATTTATTATTGGTTTTGGAAAAAGGTATATTTTTGGGTTTTTGAAATAGGGAACAAGTAATTTAAATGGCAAGAAAAATAATCTTAATTATCATGAACACCAGTGCAAGGTATAAGAACTGGAAATCTCATCCTAGTTATCCTTATCCGGTGTGATGAAAATTGTTTATTGCTCTCACTTAGTTAACCCTTACTAAATAAAGGAAAGTCAAGTGGACTAATAAACTTGATTCTTCAAGTCTTAGTTAACTCATGTGGAAAGACTAGCTTTTGAGGGATCCAAATCAATCAGCAATTTCCAATTTTCAATCAACAACTGAGTTTGATAACTCAAGTGTCACCAATTACTCAACCAAAGCAAAGGGGGAAAAATCCAAATTATTTATATAATAAATAGAAGAAATCAATCATCAATCTGAAATACCTCAATGTGTATTAATTAAGAAAATCCTAACATGAAGGGTTCATAAGGCAATTTAGCAACATAAATAATTAACAAATAAAAGCATTAGAGTAACTAAAGTAATAGAGTAAATAAAAGTAGAAGAGAAACATAAATTAAAGGAACATTGAACCTGGAATGAAGAAGCAATCCTAAAATTAAGGGAATTCCTAATCCTAAAACCTAAGAGAGAGGAGAAAGCATCTCTCTCTCTAAAACTACATCTAAAACCTAGTAATTGTGAATTATGAATGTTGTCTTATGTTGTTGTATCAATTGTTGCTTGAATGAATGGATTCCCCTACTTTATAGCCTCTAATCTATGTTTTCTGGGCCAAAAACTGGGTGAAAAACAGTCCAAAAATTGCTGGTATGTATCGCTACAAAGTCACGCAGAAGCGTCGTCCACGCGGATTGAGTTTTTGCAAGGTCACACGTGCGCGTCACCTGGCTTCGGGGCAGCTATGGCAAATTATATATCGTTGTGAAGCCCCAGACGTTAGCTTTCCAACGCAACTAAAACCGCATCATTTGGACCTCTGTAGCTCAAGTTATGGTTGATTTAGTACCAAGAGGTTAGGCTGGACGAGCTTCAAACTCGCGATTGTTGGGCGTTAGTGACAGACGCAAAAGGAGGGGGAATCTTATTCCAGCATGATCGAGAACCGACAGATGAATAGCCGTGCCGTGACAGGGTGCGTGAGCATATTATTCACTGAGAGGAGGGGATGTAGCCACTGACAACGGTGATGCCCTTACATAAAGTCAGCCATGGAAAGGAGTAAGACTGATTGGATGAAGATAGCAGGAAAGCAGAGGTTCAGAGGAACGAAAAGCATCTCCATTCGCTTATCTGAAACTCTTACCAATGATTTACATAAGTATCTCTATCCCTATTTTATTATATAATATTCGAAAACACCATTATCACTTTATATCTGCCTGACTGAGATTTACAAGGTGACCATAGCTTGCTTCATACCAACAATCTCCGTGGGATTCGACCCTTACTCACGTAAGGTATTACTTGGACGACCCAGTGCACTTGCTGGTTAGTTGTACCGAAGTTGTGACAATTATGAATTAAGATCAGAGCACCAAGCTTTGGAGCCATTACCAGGATTTGTTCGAGCCTGGAGATCACAATTTCGTGCACCAAGTTTTTGGCGCCGTTGCCGGGGATTGTTTGAGTTTTCGGCAAGCTTTTGGTCCGGTAACATCAGTGCCAGATTCCCTTTTGATACGGCAACAGCACCAAGTTTTTGGCGCCGTTGCCGGGGATTGTTTGAGTTTGGACAACTGACGGTTCATCTTGTTGCTCAGATTAGGTAATTTTCTTTTCGTTTTGTTTTCAAAAATCTTTCAAAAATATTTTCAAAAATCTCTCATCTTTTTTCGGAAAAAAAATTAATTAAAAATGTTTTCAAAAATTTATTCAAAATTTTTAAGAATGAATTCTAGTGTTTCATGAAGCATGTGAAGCCTGGCTGGCTGTAAAGCCATGTCTAAATTCATTTGGACTGAGGCTTGCAATTTGTTATCAAGAGCAAATTAGTTGTTGCTCATCCACCTGCTGCTGATCCATGATCACCTGCTGAAGCTTGGCTGGCCATTGGCCATGTCTAGTGTTTTGGACTGGAGCTTTCTTTGAAAAGCTTGGCTGGCTAGTGAGCCATGTCTAATTCCTGGACTGAAGCTTTAGACTAACATGGCAAGATTCCTGGAATTCATATTAAAAATTTTGGAATCCTTATTTTTCTTTTTCAAAACTATTTTCGAAAAATATAAAATAAAAATCCAAAAAAATTTTAGAAAATCATAAAAATCAAAAATATTTTCATGTTCCTTGTTTGAGTCTTGAGTCATGTTATAAGTTTGGTGTCAATTGCAT
>NC_029789.2:76378629-76379163 GCF_000816755.2 Arachis ipaensis | reverse complement strand
AGTTCTAGAATCATATCTTGTGATTTCTTATGAATCAAGTCATTAATTGTGATTTTAAAAATCAAATCTTTTTCAAAAACTAATTTCTATCATATCTTTTTAAAAAAAAAATATATCTTCTTATCTTATCTTTTTCAAAAATATCTTTTCAAAATATCTTTTCTAACTTCCTAACTTCTTATCTTTTCAAAATTTGTTTCAACTAACTAACTAACTTTTTGTTTGTTTCTTAACTTTTTCAAAACCACCTAACTAACTTTCTCTCTCTAATTTTCGAAAATATCTCCCCCTTTTTCAAAAATTTCTTTTTAATTAACTAATTATTTTTATTTTTTATTTTTGATTTCAAAAATTTTCGAAAATTACTAACATTTTTCAAAAACCATTTTCAAAAATCACTAACTCCTTTTGAAAAATAATTTTCGAAAATTCCCTCCTTCTCTCTCATCCTATTCTATTTATTCATTCATATCCTAACATCTCATCTCACATCTCTTCCATCCGTACAGTTGTGTTTCTTCCTTTACATCACAT
>NC_029789.2:76323810-76378280 GCF_000816755.2 Arachis ipaensis | reverse complement strand
CTCTATGAAGCTTGGGAAAGATACAAACAGTTGACCAAAAAGTGTCCTTCTGACATGCTTTCAGAATGGACCATCCTGGATATATTCTACGATGGTTTATCTGAGCTATCAAAGATGTCACTGGACACTTCTGCAGGTGGATCCATTCACCTAAAGAAAACGCCTGCAGAAGCTCAAGAACTCATTAACATGGTTGCTAATAACCAGTTCATGTACACTTCTGAAAGGAATCCTGTGAATAATGGGACGCCTATGAAGAAGGGAGTTCTTGAAGTTGATACTCTGAATGCCATATTGGCTCAGAACAAAATATTGACTCAGCAAGTCAATATGATTTCTCAGAGTCTGCATGGAATGCAAGTTGCATCCAACAGTACTCAAGAGGCTTCTCCTGAAGAAGAAGCCTATGATCCTGAGAACCCTGCAATAGCAGAGGTAAATTACTTAGGTGAACCTTATGGAAACACCTATAACTCAACATGGAGAAATCATCCAAATTTCTCATGGAAGGATCAAAAGCCCCAACAAGGCTTTAATAATGGTTAAAGAAACAGGTTTAGCAATAGCAAGCCTTTTCCATCATCAACTCAGCAACAGACAGAGAACTCTGAACAAAATGCTTCTAATTTAACAAATCTAGTCTCTGATCTATCTAAGGCCACTGTAAGTTTCATGAATGAAACAAGGTCTTCCATTAGAAATCTGGAAGCACAAGTGGGCCAGCTGAGTAAAAGGATCACTGAAATCCCTCCTAGTACTCTCCCAAGTAATACAGAAGAGAGGATAAGATGAAGCCATTGACAAGGGTGATGCCTCCAGACGATTAGCCGTGCCGTGACAGGGCATTGGATCATTTTCCCGTGAGATGACTGAAAGTAGCCATTGACAGTGGTGATGTATCACATAAAGCCAGCCATGGAAAGGAGTAAGACTGATTGGATGAAGATAGTAGGAAAGCAGAGGTTCAGAGGAACGAAAAGCATCTCCATTCGCTTATCTGAAATTCATGCCAATGAATCTACATAAGTATCTCTATCCCTTTTATTGTTTATTTTAATCTAATCAAGTATCATGTTTAAATCCGCCTGACTGAGATTTACAAGGTGACCATAGCTTGCTTCATACCAACAATCTCCGTGGGATTCGACCCTTACTCACGTAAGGTATTACTTGGACGACCCAGTGCACTTGCTGGTTAGTTGTATCGAAGTTGTGTCCACACATAGAGCCACGATGAGGATTCAATACAATTATATATTGTTACTCTCACACAAGTACAAGGTGAGCCTGGAGATCACAATTTCATGCACCAATAGCTTTAGCAGTTCCTTCAGTTTCTTGTATTCCTTCCACTTTTGCATGCTTCCTTTCCATCCTCTAAGCCATTCCTGCCCTATAAACCTTAAAATCACTTAACACACATATCACGGCATCGAAAGGTAATAAGAATGGATTAAACATAGCAAATTTGAAGGCCAAAGAAGCATGTTTTCAATCATAGCACAAAATCAGGAAGGAAAACATAAAACATGCGAATTGTATGAATAAGCGTGAGAATAATGGATAAAATCCACTAGATTAAGCACAGGATAAACCATAAAATAGTGGTTTATCAACCTCCCCACACTTAAACATTAGCATGTCCTCATGTTAAGCTCAAGAGAAGCTATAAAGGATGAAGAGGAATGGTAGAATGTATGAAATGCAACCTATCTATGTGAATGCAGCTAAATGCAAAATATTTTTACCTACTTGGTTAAAAGTAAACAAATCTTTTAAAAACAAACATGAACTGAATTTCACTAATTCAAATCACAAAATAAAGTACAAGTAAACTTGCAGAAGAAAATAGCTCATGAAAGCCGGGAACAAAAAATCGAGCGTCGAACCCTCACCGGAAGTGTATATATTCTAATCACTCAAGTGTTTAAGGTTCGATTCTCTCAATTCTCTACTAACCTTGCTTTCTAAGGCTTGCTCTTTTTCTACCAATCAACAAAAGTTTAATGCACAAATACATATATCAAGAGGTCTTTTAAGGGTTGTAATGGGGTTATGGTCAAGGTAGGATTATATTTGGCCAAGTGGACTAAAATCTGAATCCTTAATTAACTTAAACTTTCCACCTAACTTTAGACAATCTATGTAATCATAATACCACATCTAACTATCCATTAACCATGTTTTCCACATATTCATGCATTCTAATTTCAAGTACAGTACATATGCATTGCTTTCAACACTTACTTTGGGGTATTTTGTCCCCTTTTATTTATTTGCTCTTTTTTTTCTTTTTTTCTCCTTTATTTTTTTTATATATATATGCCTATATTTTTTTTTCTTTTGTTTTTCTCAATGGATATGATTAAATTATTGAATGCATGAACATGTCCTAAACATTTCTTTCACATTTTCATAAAGATATATAATACACAATTCTTAAACCAAATGTTTCCAAACCCAATTTCCCCACACTTAATTCGTGAGCACTGTCACTAGTCTAAGCTAACCAAGGATTCAAATTAAGGACATTATTGTTTTCTGCTCGAAGTTAATGATGTGCTAAAGTAAAGAACAAAGGGGTAAAATAGGCTCAAAATTGGTTTGCAAGGGATAATGAAAGGTACGGCCATATGGGTATGTAAGCTCAGTGAAATAAAGGCCTCAATCATATAAGTGCATGCATACATTAAACAATGGAAATATAGAATCAAGCAAGACAATGATACAATTTTAGAGAGAACACCAAAAAATAAAATATTGGTTGATAAAATGCAACCAATTCAAATAAGCTCAAAAATCTCACAGATTTTGTGTGTTCGAGCTCTAAACCATGTTCCAGTATAATATTTCTTCAAGCAAGTTTAATAAAAAGTTTTAATTTAAATTAGTGAAATACTCTAAAAATTTTCTTGAAAAAGAAAATATTACTTTAACCAAGTAGTGGAAAAATATGCACAAAATCAAGCAAACATGCAAATGCAACAATGAATTAACAAAGAAAATAAAACATTGGTGTTGAGAACAAGGTAACTAACCCACAGAAGTCGGTATCGACCTCCCCACACTTAAAGATTGCACCGTCCTCGGTGCATGCAAAGATGTACAAGTGGACGGGCTGCTACAACTGATGCTTTTCTCCAAAAATTGTGCAGATGGACTTGTGTGTCTCCCCATTTAGAAGCTTTCCCTTTTCCTTCTTTAGTGGCCATCCTGAAAGAAGAGGAAAAAGAAGAAAAGTAACACAAAAATAAAGATAGGAAACAATTTAAAATATGGTTGGATTAATGCCAAATAGTGAGGGTCTCAATTACATGGTAGCTACAACATGCAAGTGAGAAAACAATAGAAGCACATGGCATACCAGTGGTGCAAAAGTTGCAACAATGGGGGAGAGAGTGTGGGTAATGCAAGATAGTGTAAGTTCATGTCAATTCAAGATGATATAAGTATCATGAAGGAGTAGCATTGACTTATGAAGAATAATTCCCAGTCAGAGTAAAACAAGTCATAAAGCACCAGGATAATGCAAGAGAAGATGCAATAGTTAAATAAGAAAATTTAACACCAATGGAAAAATAATAAATTTAGAAAAGAAAATAAAAATATTCACAAAATTAAAATGCAATGAATGAAAGTATGCAAATAAATAAAATAGGACGAAAGTGAAGAAGGATGAGAAGTTAAAGAGATGAAGTAAGAAAGAAAGAAGAAAGGAGAAAGGAGAGAAGAGAAGGAGAAAAATAATGGATAAAGAAGAAAGAAGAGAAAGAAAGAAATAAGAAGGGGAAAGAAAAAATTAGGATTGGGGAAGAGAAAATAAGATAATTGGCGTTGATCTGGATAAGCTGTGCGGCGCAGGCGACCCAGACGCGTGGTTCACGCGATCGCGTGGTGTGTGATAATTGTCAGGTGACGCGGACGCGTGGGTCACGCGATCGCGTAGCCTGATTTGTGCTATTGGCGCGAGTGCAGCTGTGCGTTTGCGCAACTCTCTGTTTTAAATGCATTTTGCTAAAAAATCTAGGTGACGCGTTCGTGTGGGTGACGCGATCGCGTGAATGGCATATTTTGTAAAACGACGCGGCCGCGTGGGGCACGCAGTCGCGTGGTAGGGCTTGTACTACCAGCACCATTCCAGCCCCACTCCATCATAACTCTCTGCCATACATCTCTTTACGTCGATTTTGCAGGGCCACGCAGTCGCGTGGGTGACGCGTATGCGTGGAAGGCTGATTTTGCAATTGACGCAGACGCGTCAGGGATGCGTTCGCGTGGGCGTGTTTGTGCCTGAGGCACGCCTTCAGCCACACTCCCGCATAACTCTCTGTAAGGTTTAGCGTCGCATGTGACGCGTGTGCGTGGTTCACGCGCATGCATGGAATGTGCTTTTTTTTCTTTTAATGCAAAATGCAGAATGCAGCATTCAGATGCTAATGCAAACATTATGAATGACACTAATAAAATTAAAATAAAATAAACTAGGAATAAAAGGAACAATTATACCATGGTGGGTTGTCTCCCACCTAGCACTTTTAGTTAAAGTCCTTAAGTTGGACATTCGGGGAGCTCCTTGTTATGGTGGCTTGTGCTTGAACTCACCTAGGAATCTCCACCAATGTTTGTAATTCCAATGGCCTCCGGGATCCCAAACTAGGCATAAAGAGCCTTCAAGCAAGTTAAAGCAATTGACAAGGCCCCAAGAATGTTGATTGCCATAATGAATTTCGGGGTTCCAGACTTTGCTTTTACACCCATCCTCTTGTTGATCATCATTTTTCCACTCGGGTGGTGAACAAACGGAATTCTTACGGAGACATCCAAACAATTTCCTAGACCCATTTAGTTGAGGTTTACACCAACCTTTGCATTTAATCTTTGAGCTTTCCACCATATTGAATCTTGCATGACAACTCCTACTACTAACCATCTCCCTCTTACTCTTAAATCCACAAAGAGCTCTAAGTTGACCATCTGTCTCAAGTAAACCATATTCAAGTGGAATGAGAAAGCTAAGGGATATGAATTTTACCCACTTGAATGTTCTATTGGATGGTAATGGCTTTGGGGGAGAGGTCTCCAACAGCTTTGGCAAGGTGATTTCAAGCTCAACTCCCTTGTGCTCTTCTTTGACAACTTCCAACTCTTTGCAAGCTTCTTCAATTTCAACCTCTTCCTCTTGGTAGCTTTCTTCCAATTCAATCTCTTCTTCATTGCTTACTGATAAACCATTATTTTATGATTTATATTGTGTTTAATTGAGTGGTTTTATCAAGTCTTTACCTACTTATTCATATAGATTGCATGAATTTCATAATTCCTTCCTAGTATTGTTATGGTTGAAAACTTGCTTCCTAGAAACCTTAAATTAATACATTTTAACTCTCCTTTATACCACTCGATGCCGTGATCTGTGTGTTAAGTATTTCAGACTTCATAAGGCAGGAATAGCTTGGAGAATGGAGAGGAAGCTTGCAACAATGGAAGGAACACAAGAAACTAAAGAGATGACCAGCGAACACTGACGCGAGCGTATGGCTCCCGCGAACGCGCGAAATGGAAAAATCGCAGCGACGTGAACGTGTGCCTGATGCAAACGCATGGATTGAAGTCTGCATGAATGACGCGAACGCGTGACAAGGAAAATCGCTGAGTGACGTGAACACGTGGATGACGCGTACACGTGACCTGCGCGATCTGCAGAAATAACAGAATACGCTGGGGGCGATTTCGGGCTGTGTTTTGACCCAGTTTTCAGTCCAAAAACACAGACTAAACCTAGGGAACATGCAGAGACTCAACACGCATCCACACACATTCAGATACATCGATATTAGGATTACTCTTAGTTTTAGATCTGAATCTAGAGGTGTGTTACATTGATAGTTTATGCTTTTGCTTTGGATTGTGGATGTTGAAGAGCCATTGCCTCCATGAAGATACTACTTTAGTTTGTTTCCTTATTTCTTACTCTTTTTAGTTGATTATTGACTCTATTCAAATAAGTATGTTACATTTTGAGTTTATTAATATATAGAGTTATTTTTATTTTTAATTAATTTTGATTCTCTATTTAACTTTAATTAATTATGTCTTCTTATATTTTTATGATAATTAATTTCATGTCAATGGAGTAGATCCTCCACTTGACATGGGGTTGATTAAGAGGAGACACTTGAGCTGGAATGCTCAAGTGTCTAGTTAAATTGGACGTTGTTGGCTAATTCTGTACCTGCTAACGGTGGACCTTCCTAATGGGGAGGACTAGGATTTGCAGGTAAGAGTTAGTTCAATCACTATACTTTCCTTTATTCAGTAAGGGTTAACCAAGTGAGAACAACAACCTCTTTACACTACACTTGAGAAGATTCCAATAATGATAGGACTTCCACTTAATTATTCCCCCAGTCAAGGCCTTTTATTTAGAATATCAATAATTATTCTTAGTTTATTTTTATTGCTTTAATTTACAATCACTTTTAATTATTCATTATCCAACTCAAACTTTTTGGGAATTTTCTGATTGATAAATTTACTGTATTTTTATTTCTAAAATTTGTGACAACCCTTTTTTTTAAATTGGTGAGGCAGATCTTTGCTGGTTAAGAGCTATACGTGCAACGCTATTCTCTTATTTGGAACTTCTTAATTGGTTAACTTCTGCCACGCATCAATTTTTGGCGCTATTGCCGGGGAGTTGCAATAGTGTGCTAAATTATTAATTAGTGTACATATTTTTATTTTTATTTTTGTTTTATTCGCATATTTTATTTTTATTTTTGTTACTATGAGCTTCATGTCTTTCTCATTGAATGACGCGTTCATTGCTTGATCCAAGTTTAGTCCCATTTGACCCTGAAATTGAAAGAACTCTTTCACATATTAGACGAACTCGACGTCGGTTAGCCTCTGAGGGTGGTGAAGTGATTGTTATCGATTCACCAGTCTCATCTGAGGGTGAATCTGAACCGCCATCTGAGAGCGAGACAAGCTCATTTTCTACTGATTGAGTTGATTCACGTGCAGGTGACATTGCAACACCTAGGAGAATTACCCTCCAGGTGGCAGGAGCCCCAAACTTCACACTGTAACCGTATCAAGTGCATCACCCAACTCTAGCTGCAAATTTTGAACTAAAGACTGCACTAATCAACTTGATGCCCAAGTTTCATGGCTTACCTGCTCAAGAAACTATTAAGCACCTTCGGGATTTCCAGACAGCCTGTTCTACTGTTAGGCGTCATGATGTAGATGAAACTTCTATTCTGTTGACCGCCTTCCCATTTTCTCTTGAGGGAAAGGTGAGGGAGTGGTACTACACTCAACCTGAAGCGACTGTTACTAACTGGGATACGCTTAGAAGAGAATTTTCGGAAAAATACTTTCCAGCTGAAGTTACTGATAGATTGAGGAAAGAGATTTCAATGATTATTCAAGGCGAATCCGAGACTCTCTACGAATATTGGGAGCGTTTCAACAATCTCCTGGACGCATGTTCTCATCACATGATTGATAGACTATATTGATCAGCTACTTTACTCAAGGCATGAACCCCCAGGATAAGACTACACTGGAAGGTGCTAGTAATGGTTCTTTGAAAAAGTACAAAACCACGGATGAAGCATGGCAGTTGATCAGCGACTTAGCTGAGTCCACTAGGAATCACAGACAGAGGCGTAACCATCCCAAGGCTGTTACCGAAGTTTCCTCTAGCATTGAGACTATTGCTCTTACACAAAGTATATGTGAAATGACCAACCTACTGAAACAGATGCAGTTGAACCAACAACAACAAGCTCAGCCTCACCCACCACAACAAAGCCAACAATTGGTTCCACAAAGAGTATGCGGGATCTGTGCTGATTACAGTCATTATACTAATGAATGTCCGCAGCTCCAGGAAGACAACACTGTGCCAGCCACTCAGAACTTGTATGACCGCCCGAATCAAGGACACAATCAACATGGTGGTAACTACAACCAAGGTGGCAACTATAACCATGGATGGCAGGACAACTCCAATCAAGGCTGGAAGGATAATTCTAACCATGGCTGGAGGGACAACTATAACAGAGGAGGCAGAGACAATAATGGAAACCAGAGGTGGAATAACAATACCAACAACAGACAGCAGAATCAGAACCAACCTTACAGAGCACCTCACCTAAGACAATCACAAGGAACTCAGCACAACCAACACCAAGTTCCTCAGATCACTTATTCTAATCCCTCATCAAATGACGAGATGCTGCGTTCTCTTGCGCAAGGACAACAGGACATGCAGGCACAACTGAACTCTAATCTGAATGGCTTGACTGCCACTTTACAAGCTCTCGTCTCCCGGATGGATTCCTCACTTAATTCCACACATCAACCTTCAAGCTCCAGTAGAATTCTTTCTCAACCACTGCCTAATCCCAAGGGTGGCATCAACGCCATCACTTTAAGGTTCGAAACCACATTGCAGGAGAGGAACCATGAGGAGCCAAGCCCACCAGAACACGCATCAGCTGAAGATGTGGTGGAAGTGGAAGATGCTGAAGAGGAAGAGGACATACAAGATATTGTTGAAGAAGAAGAAATTCAACCACAGAATGAAGCACCAAGGGATACAGAAGCTGCAAATCACACCCTCCCTATCCCCTTTCTACAAATCACAAGGAAGCCTAGAAAGCAAATGGAACTTGACCCCAAAATGGTAGAAATATTAAAAAAGGTTGAGGTAACTGTTCCCCTTTTTGATGTTATTCAATAAGTACCTAAATATGCTAAGTTTCTAAAGGATTTATGCATACATAAAGATAAGATTAATGAATTAGAAACTATTCCTTTAGGTAGTTCTATATCTACTTTAATGGGAGGTATACCTAAAAAATGTAGTGATCCAGGTCCATGTATGGTTAACTGTACCATTTGAGGTGTGATATTTTCTGACTTTATGTGTGATTTAGGAGCATGTGTTAGTATAATACCTTTGTCTATATATGATACTTTGAGGCTCCCTCCCTTAAAAAGGTCGGCAGCTCATTTTGTGTTAGTAGATAAAAGCATTATTACAGTAGTTGGAATTGCTGAAGATGTACTAGTGAGCATTAAGGGGCTCACATTTCCCATAGATTTCTACATCCTGGAAATGCCCCCAAATGACTCAGGAGGACCAACATCAATCCTGCTTGGAAGACCATTCCTGAAGACTTCAAAGTTCAAACTGGATGCATTCTCGGGAACTTACTCCTTTGAGATAGATGGCAGAACAGTGAGTTTTAGTTTAAATGAAGCTATGAAGCACCCTCCGGAAGACCATTCTTTCTTCCAGTGCGACATTATTGATGAAACCGTAGCTGAAGTTCACCAGGAGGAATTAGAAGAGAAGTACATGGAGCAAGGTCCAAGTGTGGGGACACTTTCTGAAAACAATGAGAACACTTTACCATTATCAACATCCCCAGATGATCCAGAGCCTAGTTATGAGAAGAAATTGGAATTAAATCCCCTTCCTCCACACGTCAAATACGCTTACCTTGAGGACAAGCAGAAGTTTCCAGTTATCATTGCAAAGGAACTCACCTCTCAACAAGAAGAGCAACTGCTCAGTGTGCTGAGAAAACATAAGAAAGCAATTGGATGGAGCTTGGCGGATATAGTAGGCATTAGCCCTCAAGTTTCTGAACACCAAATATTCTTAGAAGAAGGAGCAAAGCCTGTCCGTCAACCTCACAGAAGATTGAATCCCACCATCTTAGAAGTTGTCAAGAAAGAAGTGACCAGGCTACTTGAAGCGGATATCATTTATCCCATCTCAGATAGTGAATGGGTCAGTCTAGTACAAGTGGTGCCCTAGAAGTCTGGAGTCACAACAATAAGAAATGAGCATGGAGAGCTCCTGACAACTAGAGTGCAGAATTCATGGAGAGTTTGCATTGACTATAGGCGTCTCAACCAAGCAACTCGCAAGGATTACTACCCCTTGCCATTCATTGATCAGATGCTTGATTGCCTGTCGGGTAAATCTCATTATTGTTTTTTAGATGGTTATACAGGATATTTTCAGATTCATATAGCTCCTGAGGATTAGGAAAAGACTACTTTTACACGATCCTTTGGAACATATGCTTATAAAAGAATGCCTTTTGGTTTATGCAATGCACCAGCTACTTTCCAAAGATGCATGATGAGTCTTTTCTCTGATCTCATTGAGAACTGTATGGAAGTTTTTATGGATGATTTTAGTATATATGGTGATTCATTTAGCCTTTGCTTAGATAGTTTATCTAAAGTATTAGACAGGTGTGTCAGTACCAAGCTTGTATTAAATTTTGAAAAATGTCACTTTATGGTAAAACAAAGAATTGTACTAGGACATGTTGTGTCTAATACTGGCATTTCTGTAGATCCAGCAAAGGTGGATGTTATTTCTAGTTTACCTTACCCCTCCTCCGTGAGGGAAGTCCATTCGTTCCTTGGCCACGCAGGTTTTTACAGGAGATTTATTAAGGACTTCAGTAAGGTAGCACTGCCTTTATCCAGATTGCTGCAGAAGGATATTGAGTTCGAGTTCAGTGAGAGCTGTATGTAAGTGTTTGATAAGCTGAAGATCGCCCTGACTCAAGCTCCAATTATGAGAGGACCAGACTGGAGCTAGCCATTTGAAATTATGTGTGATGCTTCCAGCCATGCAGTAGGAGCAGCACTGGCTCAGCGCGAAGATAAGGATCCTTTTGTAATCGCCTATGCATCTAAGACTTTAGACGCTGCTCAATCTAATTACACTACTACGGAAAAAGAGCTTCTAGCTATTGTTTTCGCTCCGGACAAATTTCGAGCCTATTTACTTGGTACTAAGGTAGTAGTGTACTCAGACCATGCAGCTCTAAAATATTTATTAGCTAAAAAGGAGTCCAAACTAACGCTAATACGTTGGATACTGCTGCTACAAGAATTTGATTTAGAAATTAAGGATAGGAGCGGTAAACAGAATTTAGTGGCAGATCACTTGAGTCGCCTTGAGCACATTAAGGATGACTCCACTCCTATAAATGATAATTTCCCATTTGATGGCTTACAAGCAGTATCTGAAGTAGTTCCTTGGTATGCACCTGTAGCTAATTATCTAGTTAGCAACACTTTTCCTCCAAACTTTACTAAGCATCAAAGAGACAAGCTAAAAAGCGAGTCCAAATAATATATATGGGATGATCCATATTTATGGAGATGTGGTGCTGACCAGGTAATTAGACGGTGTGTGCCTCAATCAGAATTCCAGTCCATTTTAGAGGCTTGCCACTCATCTGAGAGTAGAGGACATTTTGGCCCTCAAAGAACAGCTAGAAAAATTCTAGACTGTGGATTTTGGTGGCCTACCCTTTTTAAAGATGCTGCTGAATTTTGTAAATCTTGTTTCCCATGCCAAAGGTTTGGTAATATATCAAAGAGGGATGAGATGCCTCAATAGATTATGCTTTTCTATGAAATTTTTTATGTTTGGGGCATTGACTTCATGGGTCCATTTCCAAATTCTAATGGTTACTTTTATATACTGTTAGCTGTAGATTATGTTTCTAAATGGGTGAAAGCAATTCCTACCCGCACTGATGATGCTAACACTGTTGTTTTCTTTGTTAGAAACCATATTATCTGTCGCTTTGGATCACCATGAGCAATCGTGAGCGATCAAGGCGCCCACTTTTGTAACAGGAGACTAACAGGATTACTGAAGAAGCATGGGATAGTTCACAAGGTAGCAACAGCTTACCATCCCCAGACCAATGGGCAAGCAGAAGTCTCTAACAGAGAAATCAAGCGTATTCTGGAGAAGATAGTAAAACCTCATAGGAAGGACTGGAGTGCCATGTTACAAGATGCACTCTGGGCATATAGAACAGCGTACAAGACACCCATTGGGATGAGCCCCTTCCGCTTGGTATACGGAAAGGCTTGCCACCTTCCAGTAGAGGTGGAACACAAGGCTTTCTGGGCTGTAAGAGAGTGCAACATAAATCTTGAGAAAGCTGGTGCTGAAAGAAAGCTGTAACTAGCGGAACTGGAGGATCTTCGCCTAGAAGCATATGACAACTCCAGGCGTTACAAGGAGAAAATGAAGGCTGTCCATGACAAACACATTAAAAGGAGAGAATTCAGACTAGGGGAGTTAGTTCTTCTATATAACTCCAGACAGAGGCTCATGCCAGACAAACTGCGATCAAGATGGGAAGACCCCTACAGAGTAGAAAAGGCAGAGCCATACGGAGTTTTCCACCTGCATCATCCTACTAGTTCCAAATTTCTGAAGGTCAATGGACATCGCCTGAAGCTTTATCATGGTGAGAAGATGAAGGATCACAAAGAACTAGAGGTTTTCCTCTTGGAAGACCCACTAATAGAAGCAGAATGAGCCTAAGAAGCGTCAAACTTAAGGACGTAAAAGCAAAGTGCTAGGTGGGAGACAACCCACCATGGTATGATCGTTCCGTTTCAGTCTTAGCTTTATTTTCACTTTATTTTGTTTTTTATGATGTCAATGACTCTTCTCATCATCCATTCATATAGCTGCATATAGTTTGCATTAACATTCTGCATATCCTAATAAAAAAAAAAAAACACGCACGCGACGCGTAAGCGTCGCCGACGCGTCCGCGTCACAGGTGTGTTGAGAAGAAAAGCAAATTGGACAGAAAGTCACGTGAAATCGTGGCTGAAGGCGTGCCTTAGGCACAAACATTCCCACGTGTCCACGTCACCCACGCGAACGCATGCCCCTAAAATTCGACGTAAAGGAGGTGTATGGCCGTAAGTTGTGATGGAGCTGGGCTGGAATGATGCTGGAAGCACCAGCCCCATCACGCGACCGCGTGCCCTACGCGACCACGTCATTTTCAAAGTATAGCCATCCACGCGATCACGTCACCCACACGATCGCGTCACCCCAAATTTTTGGCAAAATGGGTTTGAAACAGAGAGTTGCGCGAACGCATGGCTGCCCTCGCGATATTCGCATAAATCAAGTCACGCGACCGCGTGACCCACGCATCTGCGTCACTTGACATAAATCACACACCACGCGACTGTGTGACTCACGCGTCCGCGTCACATGCGATGCACAGCTTATCCAGATCAGCCAAAATATCTTATCTTTTCCTCCCCAAATCCTAATTTTTCTTATCCCTTCTTACTTCTTTCATCTCTCTTCTTCCTTCTCTATTCCTTCTCACTTTTTACTTTCTCCCTCTTTCCTTTTCACCTCCATTATTAAGGTTCTTTTCTTCCTCCTTCTTTAGTTCTTAATTATTATTCCTTTTCTTTTATTCATGTTTTCTTATTTATTTTTATTTTTTTCTCATTATCTATATTTTCTTTTCCTTCTTTTTATTTCCTTAAATTGGTGTTAGAAATTTAATTGGGTCATTATTTATTTCTATATTTTACTTGTGGATTATTATGAAATTGTTTGACAATTAATATTACCTTTTAAATGGTTGCTTGCATGTTCTATCTTATATTTTCAACAACATATTCCCATGCATGCTAAGTGTTTGTGAAAAAGCCCGCATGGCAATGTGGTTTATTCTAAATTACTCAACTCTACTCCTTTAATGCCTATTTTTCACAAAACCCCTTTTATATTTTATTAATTTAATTTAATTGTTAATACAAATAGATTGTCAGTTTGAATGACTTTGTAATCTAACTTGGACATTGAATGCTTGATCTATGCTACTCATGCCTTTGCCAGCATGCCAATAAACATCTTGCATTTAATTGCCATAACATGCACTTACTATATTACCTTTGATGAACTTTTCACATGTAGTCTAGACCATGTGTTAACGATATCCTTCTTTACCGTGTATTGATTACCCCCTATAGAGTAGAGAAGGCAGAGCCATACAGAGTTTTTCACCTGTGTCATCCTTCTAGCTCTAACTTTCTAAAGGTCAATGGACATCGCCTGAAGCTCTATCATGGTGAAAAGATGAGGGATCACAAGGAACTAGAGGTCTTCCTCTTGGAAGACCCACCAACAGAGGCAGAATGAGCCTAAAGAGCGTCCAACTTAAGGACGTAAAAGCAAAGTGCTAGGTGGGAGACAACCCACCATGGTATGATCGTTCCGTTTCAGTTTATTTTCTATTTTCACTTTATTTTGTTTTTTATGATGTCAATGACTCTTCTCATCATCCATTCATATAGCTGCATATAGTTTGCATTTGCATATCCTAAAAGCAAAGTGCTAGGTGGGAGACAACCCACCATGGTATGATCGTTCCGTTTCAGTCTTAGCTTTATTTTCACTTTATTTTGTTTTTTATGATGTCAATGACTCTTCTCATCATCCATTCATATAGCTGCATATAGTTTGCATTAACATTCTGCATATCCTAATAAAAAAAAAAAAACACGCACGCGACGCGTAAGCGTCGCCGACGCGTCCGCGTCACAGGTGTGTTGAGAAGAAAAGCAAATTGGACAGAAAGTCACGTGAAATCGTGGCTGAAGGCGTGCCTTAGGCACAAACATTCCCACGTGTCCACGTCACCCACGCGAACGCATGCCCCTAAAATTCGACGTAAAGGAGGTGTATGGCCGTAAGTTGTGATGGAGCTGGGCTGGAATGATGCTGGAAGCACCAGCCCCATCACGCGACCGCGTGCCCTACGCGACCACGTCATTTTCAAAGTATAGCCATCCACGCGATCACGTCACCCACACGATCGCGTCACCCCAAATTTTTGGCAAAATGGGTTTGAAACAGAGAGTTGCGCGAACGCATGGCTGCCCTCGCGATATTCGCATAAATCAAGTCACGCGACCGCGTGACCCACGCATCTGCGTCACTTGACATAAATCACACACCACGCGACTGTGTGACTCACGCGTCCGCGTCACATGCGATGCACAGCTTATCCAGATCAGCCAAAATATCTTATCTTTTCCTCCCCAAATCCTAATTTTTCTTATCCCTTCTTACTTCTTTCATCTCTCTTCTTCCTTCTCTATTCCTTCTCACTTTTTACTTTCTCCCTCTTTCCTTTTCACCTCCATTATTAAGGTTCTTTTCTTCCTCCTTCTTTAGTTCTTAATTATTATTCCTTTTCTTTTATTCATGTTTTCTTATTTATTTTTATTTTTTTCTCATTATCTATATTTTCTTTTCCTTCTTTTTATTTCCTTAAATTGGTGTTAGAAATTTAATTGGGTCATTATTTATTTCTATATTTTACTTGTGGATTATTATGAAATTGTTTGACAATTAATATTACCTTTTAAATGGTTGCTTGCATGTTCTATCTTATATTTTCAACAACATATTCCCATGCATGCTAAGTGTTTGTGAAAAAGCCCGCATGGCAATGTGGTTTATTCTAAATTACTCAACTCTACTCCTTTAATGCCTATTTTTCACAAAACCCCTTTTATATTTTATTAATTTAATTTAATTGTTAATACAAATAGATTGTCAGTTTGAATGACTTTGTAATCTAACTTGGACATTGAATGCTTGATCTATGCTACTCATGCCTTTGCCAGCATGCCAATAAACATCTTGCATTTAATTGCCATAACATGCACTTACTATATTACCTTTGATGAACTTTTCACATGTAGTCTAGACCATGTGTTAACGATATCCTTCTTTACCGTGTATTGATTACCACCCATAGTGTTCGCTCCCTTGCTCGAACCCTTAACTTTACATATTACTTTCTCTTTTCTTTTTCAGGATGGCCACCAAGAAAGGTAAAGAGAAAGCTACTCCCAAACCACTAGCAAGGAGAGGAACATAAAGAGCATTAGTGGAAGAACCATCTTCAACAGCGGTGAAACCCTCAACAAAGCGAATCAAGAGGATCATCAAGGTCGATAAAAGAAAGAGCCTTCCCAGCAAAAGACACTGCGCGGTTCACTAACCGCTACTGTGAGCAGATGTTCCCCATCCTGGCAGCAAGGAACTATAACAATGAGCACCTTCTCATCCTCCCAACCCGCATTGCTGAAATTGTTGAGCCCCGCATTGAGTAGAGACACTGGGGATTCCTAGGGAGACAGCCACGGCAGGTTAATCTTTCATGGGTAGTAGAGTTCTACTCAAATTTTCACATGCCAACCATGCAATCTGTCTATGTCCGTCAGAAGCAAGTCCCCATAACTGAAGAGGCTATTCAACAAGCCTTAGATCTTCCCCCTACTCCAGAAGGATTAGACGCATTCCAAGAAGCCTCACTCAAGCGCCAGACATAACAATTTGACTGGGACGCCATTCTCAGAGTTAACGCACAACCTGGCAGCAGATGGATCTACGGGTACCATCATTGCTGACCTAAGGGCATATCGGCTTCAGCACTTACTTTGGAAGCTCGAGTATGGGCACAACTTATGTCTCATTACATCTTTCCGAGCACTCACGAGTCCTCCTTCACTGCAGACATGGCTATTTTACTTTGGTGTATCCTGCGATTTCACCATAAGAAAAATAGCCTATCCTCTTCAAGGAGGATACCATGGCTCTGATACCATGTTAGAAACAAGAGAGTAAACTGGAGAAAGGATTTGTGTATTATTGAGTGTATTCAAGTTGTCTAGTCAAGTTGTCTGGAATGATACAATATAGAAGGGTATTTATAGGTGCTAAGAGAATCGTAATAATCAATGCATAATATTCTATAATAAATATTCAAATATACTAAATAATTCTAATTACAAACCAGCACCTCAACTTACCAAGACACATTCGGAATGCTATGGGACACGTACAAATTGCGGGCAACTTACTTTTCCCCGCTTTGGTTTCAGATCTAGTTTCAGCAGCCGGAGTCTTTTATAGAGCTGGGATACCAAAGCCATGCTTCCACGAGATGATCAATACGTCCCTAACAGAAAGTATATCAGACCTCCAGCAACAACTATTAACCGGAGCACAGAACCAGCAGAAGATAACCATTCTTTTTCCACACCACAAGCACCTTCAACAAATCAACTGCTCAACCAGATACTTGAGAGGCTAGACCGGCTCGACCGGAAAGAAAAGCAAAGAGAGCGTTGTAACAAGTGCAGATTTACATACCTCAAGGAGCTGATTGTTGGAAATCAACCATCTAGAGAAGACCCAGACACCCCGGACTCCACTTCATTTACCAACACAGGGAGCCATGACGATCCCGACGGTGGAGATACTGCTACCTGCCCCCCTTTGTTCCTAACAGATGGCACCGAGGACAGTGCAAAACCTTAAGTATGGGGAGGTCGGTCAGTACCTAACTTCCGGAGGTAATTTCTTTTCCTTAAAATACTAATAAAATAGGATATTTAGTTAATTTTTCTTTTGTTTAGGATAGAATAAATTGCATAATAAAAGGTTAATTGCATGCATGTTCTACTTGATTGAAAAAAAATAAGTTTCTTTTTAAGACCCTATTTTTGAAAATTTTCACTAATTTAAAATAAATCATTTGTGTTAAACTTGTTAGAAGTTGTATTTGGAACATAGCTTAAAAAGCTAAGAACACACAACCTGTGAGATTTTGAGCTTAATTACATGGTTACATTATTTAACCATAAATATTATTCTTGTGTGTTCACTTCTCTATGATTGTAATCTTTATTTTGTTTCATCCTATATGTCCAATGCTTAATGTATTTATATGCATGCATATGATTGAGGCCATTAATTGTTTAGCTCACTTATCCTAAATAAGCCTACCCTTTCAATTACCTTTGTTAGCCACTTTGAGCCTTTTTATCCAATTTGTTCTATATTTTACCACATTACTAGCCTTAAGCAGAAAAACAATTAAATATCCCAATTGAATCTTTGGTTAGTTTAAGATAGAAATTGTGTGTTAATTGAGTATGGGAGGATTGTGGGAACATGGCTTAATAAGGGAATGTGTCATGATAAAATAATGGGAATTTGGGTACCTACTCATGTAAAAACTAGAAAAATTAAAAATCCATGTGCATTGATAAGCTATGTTTATTTCCTTAGTTCCAAAAAAAATCCAAAATATTTATTTAAATAAATAAGGGGACAAAATTACCCCAATTCTAAATTAAGTTAAGTTCAAAAAGATCGATGCATATGTGATAAAAATTTAAGAAAAAGTTAATACATGAGTATGAAATGCAAAAGTGAAAATTATGGGTAGCTAGGCATGATTCTAAAAGTTATATAGAGTGTATGTATGTTAGGTGAGAAGCTTGGGTTAACTAAAGATTCAACTTATAACTCACTTAGCCATATATAGATACCCTTACCCCTACCTTAGCCCCATTACAACCTTAAAAAGACCTCATGATGTTTGCATTAGTACATTAAATATTGTTGATTGGTTAGGTGAAGAACAAAGTTTAGAAAGCATGATTAGAGAAGAGTAGAGTGATTACCCTATACACTTGAGAGACTAGAGTGCATATACACCATCAGTGAGGGTTCAGTGCTTAATTTTATGTTCCCTGCTTTCATGAGCTATCTTCTTACAATGTTACCTGTTTTTACTAAATAAATTGAATTAGTGGAATTTGATTTACGTTTGTCTTGAAGAGCTTATTTATTTTTAAGCAAGCAGACAAGAATCATATAGTTGCATTCATATATATATATATATATATAGGTTGCATTGCATTGCATGAGTCTTACATTTCCCTATTCATTTACTTTATCTCCTTTAAATTAAGCATGAGGACATGCTAATGTTTAAGTGTGGGGAGGTTGATAAACCATTATTTTATGACTTATATTGTGTTTAATTGAGTGGTTTTATCAAGTCTTTACCTACTTATTCATATAGATTTCATGAATTTTATAATTCATTCCTAGTATTGTTATGGTTGAAAACTTGCTTCCTAGAAACCATAAAATAATACATTTTAACTCTCCTTTATACTACTCGATGCTGTGATCCGTGTGTTAAGTGTTTCAGACTTCATAGGGAATAGCTTGGAGAATGGAGAGGAAGCTTGCAACAATGGAAGGAACACAAGAAACTAAGGAGATGACCAGCGAACACTGACGCGAGCGCATGGCTCACGCGAAAGCGCGAAATGGAAAAATCGCAGTGATGCGAACGCGTGCCTGACGCATTTGAAGTCTGCACGAATGACGCGAATGCGTGGACGACGCGAACGCGTGACAAGGAAAATCGCTGAATGACGCGAATGCATGGATGATGCGTACGCGTGACCTGCGGGATCTGCAGAAATAACAGAATACGCTAGGGCGATTTCGGGCCGTGTTTTAACCCAATTTTCGGCCCAGAAACACAGACTAAACCTAGGGAACATACAGAGACTCAACACGCATCCACACACATTTAGATACATCGATATTAGGATTACTGTTAGTTTTAGATCTGAATCTAGAGGAGTGTTACATTGATAGTTTATGCTTTTGCTTTGGATTGTGGATGTTGAAGAGCCATTGCCTCCGTGAAGATACTACTTTAGTTTGTTTCCTTATTTCTTACTCTTTTCAGTTGATTATTGACTCCATTCAAATAAGTATGTTACATTCTGAGTTTATTAATATATAGAGTTATTTTTATTTTTAATTAATTTTGATTCTCTATTTAATTTTAATTAATTATGTCTTCTTATATTTTTATGATAATTAATTTCATGTCAATGGAGTAGATCCTCCACTTGACATGGGGGTTGATTAAGAGGAGACACTTGAGCTGGAATGCTCAAGTGTCTAGTTAAATTGGACGTTGTTGTCTAATTCTGTACCTGCTAACGCTGGACCTTCCTAAGGGAGAAGACTAGGATTTACGGGTAAGAGTTAGTTCAATCACTATACTTTCCTTTATTCAGTAAGGGTTAACCAAGTGAGAACAACAACCTCTTTACACTACACTTGAGAAGATTCCAACAAGGATAGGACTTCCACTTAATTATTCCCCCAGTCAAGGCCTTTTATTTAGAATATCAATAATTATTCTTAGTTTATTTTTATTGCTTTAATTTACAATCACTTTTAATTATTCATTATCCAACTCAGACTTTTTGGGAATTTTTTTATTAATAAATTAGCACTCTTCCCTGCAACTCAGATCTTAGCTGGTTAAGAGCTATACGTGCAACGTTATTCTCTTATTTGGAACTTCTTAATTGGTTAACTTCTGCGACGTATCACTTACCAAGGGCATGGAAGGCTGTGCTTCTTTTTCTTTGATCTCCATGTCTAGTCCAATAGGAGAGGGTTCAATTGTAGATAAGAATTCCTCAATGATTGAATCTATCTCTTGATCATCCCCTTCAAAGTCTTCAACCATGATATACCTTGGAGGTTGTACACCCTCCTCAACATCAATTTCAAATGTCTTGGAAGGAGGCTCTAGGACTTGACTTTTCCATGGAGGTTCAGCATTTCCTAAGTCTTCAACCGTTTCTTCCTCTTTAATAATTACGGCTTCCTCCAGTTGTTCTAGTACAAAATCAAACTCCTCCTTGATGTCTTCCATAGAGGGCTGAGTATTCGAGGTAGAGGATTGGTCCATGCAGGATATAAGAGCTTGAAGAGTAGAGGTGAGACTAGTGATAGAGGCAAGTGTGGTATGAAGCTCTGTTTGCCCTTGGTGAATAACACCAAGGGTGTTGTCATCTAGTGGAGGTTGGGGTGGATAAGGGTTAGGGTCATATGGAGGTGAATGGTGTAAAGGGGCTTGTGAGTATGGTGGTTCAAAGCTATGTTGAGGAGGTGGTTCATTGGCATATGATGGGGCTTGTTGGCAACTACAAGGGGGTCCATTATATCTATCATCTTGGTATGCACCTCGGAATGGCTCTTGACCATAGTAATCTGGTGGAGGTTGGTTGTCACGGAAAGGTCCACCATAACTATTGTCTTGGCATGCATTGTAAGATGGTCGTTGTCCATGGTACCTTGGAAGGCGTTGTTGCCGAAAGGATTGATTAGTTCTCGTGGCTCTTTCCATCTGTGATTGTTTCGACCTTGACGCATGTTCCTGTTATAGCTTCCATTCCTTTCAACAACATTAGGACCAAACTCAAAGCGACGGAGGTGAGAACTCATAGTAACTAATAAAAATTAAAAGCAAAAATAAAAACAAATAAACAAGCAAAATAAAATATTTACAATAACCAATAATAAGGCACACATTTGTAATTCCCCGGCAACGGTGCCATTTTGACGAACTGATTTTCTATCGGTAAAGAAATTTCATAAAAATAATCATGTTATAATTATAGCTTCTAAACCAGCAGAAAATCCTTTCGTACAAAAATTTGGTTGTCACAAGTAACAAAACCCAATAAAATTTATAACCGAAGTATTTAAACCTCGGGTCGTCTCTCAAGGAATTGCAGGGAAGTATGATTTATTATTGGTTATGGAAAAAAGGTATATTTTTGGGTTTTTGAAATAGGGAACAAGTAATTTAAATGGCAAGAAAAATAATCTTAATTATCATGAACACCAGTGCATGGTATAAGAACTGGAAATCCCATCCTAGTTATCCTTATCAGGTGTGATGAGAATTGTTTATTGCTCCCACTTAGTTAACCCTTACTAAATAAAAGAAAGTTAGGTGGACTAATCAACTTGATTCCTCAAGTCCTAGTCAACTCCTGTGGAAAGACTAGCTTTAGAGGGATCCAAATCAATCAGTAATTTCCAATTTTCAATCAACAGCTGCGTTTGATAACTCAAGTGTCACCAATTACTCAACCCAAGCAAAGGGGGAAAATCCAAATTATTTATATAATAAATAGAAGAAAACAATCATCAATCTAAAATACCTCAATGTGTATTAATTAAGAAAATCCTAACATGAAGGGTTCATAAGCCAATTTGGCAACATAAATAATTAACAAATAAAAGCATTAGAGTAACTAAAGTAATAGAGTAAATAAAAGTAGAAGAGAAACATAAATTAAAGGAACATCAAACCTGGAATGAAGAAGCAATCCTAAAATTAAGAGAAATCCTAATCCTAAAACCTAAGAGAGAGGAGAGAGCCTCTCTCTCTCTAAAACTACATCCAAAACCTAATAATTGTGAATTATGAATGTTGTCTTATGTTATTGTATCAATTGTTGTTTGAATGAATGGATTCCCCCACTTTATAGCCTCTAATCTGTGTTTTTTGGGCCGAAAACTGGGTCAAAAACAGCCCAGAAATTGCTCCTACGTACAAGTCGCTGCAAAGTCACGCGGAAGCGTCGTCCACGCGTTCACGCGGATTGAGTTTTTGCCAGGTCACTCGTCCGCGTGCGCATTGCCTGGCTTTGAAGCAGCTATGGCAAATTATATATCGTTGCGAAGCCCTGGATGTTAGCTTTCCAATGCAACTGGAACCGCGTCATTTGAACTCTGTAGCTTAAGTTACGTTCGATTTAGTACCAAGAGGTTAGGCTGGACAACTTTAGCAGTTCCTTCAGTTTCTTGTATTCCTTCCACTTTTGCATGCTTCCTTTCCATCCTCTAAGCCATTCCTGCCCTATAAACCTTGAAATCACTTAACACACATATCACGGCATCGAATGATAATAAGAGAGGATTAAACATAGCAAATTTAAAGGCCAAAGAAGCATGTTTTCAATCATAGCACAAAATCAGGAAGGAAAACGTAAAACATGTGAATTGTATGAATAAGTGTAAGAATAATGAATAAAATCCACTAGATTAAGCACAGGATAAACCATGAAATAGTGGTTTATCACTCCTCACTGTTGTCCCTTGAGATTTTATTTTACATAGAGGGGTAGGTTTAGAATATTGTATTTGAGTTTCATTCGGTTTCTTTTGTATAAGAGTTATTATTAATAATATTTATGTGATTATTATTTGTTGGAAATCTTTGAAACATGAGTTTAATGAATGAAAACAAAATTTTCTGGCATTTTCTACTAAAATTGAAACGCGATATTGAACTAAAGGCTTAATATTAGATAGTTAATAAGGAAAACAGGTTAGTAACGCCTTACTTTTGGTACGATCATGACGTACTGGAAGTTGGGTCGTTACAAATGGTATCAGAGCAGTTCATTCCTGTTAGAGCCTTGGGAATGGACTGACTATGCTTCATTGCATACTCTGAGTGTCTGTCATGCTTTATGACTTGTTCTGATAGCGAGAGTTTGAGTTTTATATGCATGACTGTCTGATGATTAACGCTGTTAGTCTACCATTGCATACCTCATGGTATTAAGTCTGGCCAACTTAACACTATTGATTTATGTATATGGGAACACTAACGGGTTATCATAGACAAAATATAAGTAATAGGTGATGCGATTCACGGGGTTTGGGAGCGTTAGAAGTTATGGAGTTAGTTCCGGTTTGACGTATAATCTTTATTCGTGCGACGCGAACTCGTGCTATCTCTTCATTGTATTCATTTAAATTCCTTATTTTGGATTTTCTCGTCAGCCTGTGATTTGTTTATTTTTTTTAAACGTACCTTATCGATCCTGTATACCTTTGCTTGCTTGTAATCTAACTGCTTACCTGATTCTCCTTGAATCTTCATTCTTATCCATGCCTATACTTCTATTTTCTTTTATTTTAGTTTGAACTTATTTTATTCTAGCAATTTTCGAGGACGAAAATTTTTCTAAGGTGGGTAGAATGTAACAACCCTAGTTTTTAAAAATCAAATAATTAGATATTTGTGATTTAATGATAATTTTATTTTAAGAAAATTATTTTGCTAAAGGTAATTAAATAGGGTTTCATGATAATTGAAGTTTAAATTAATTAGAATTTTTATATAATCTTTATTAGATATTTGGTATAATTGAAATTTTTTACAAAATATAATTAACTTGTTCATTTTATAATTTAAATTAGAAATAATTGATTGAACTTAGAAATATGTTGATAAATAATGTTCTTAAATATTTTTAATAGAGTATATTTGATTTTAAAATTATTCTACCCTCCAATTTTATCAAAATATCTATTCATATCTGTCCATATTCCTTTATAAAATCCCTAATTTCTAACCTTAATTCCCAAATTAAATCAAAAACCCTAATTCCCAAATTAGGAAACCCTAACCTTAATTTCCCCCTTTCCCCAACGTTTGAACGCAGCCTCACCCCCTTTCTTTCTAAACCTAACACAGAAACGGAAAGAAAAATTAGACACGGAGAGAAAGGAAATCAGATTGTGATCCAGGAAAGGTGGGAAGGGAGATGTCGTCGCCACGCAGCCGCCGTCCTGTCGCCAACGCTGTCGCAGGGGAAAACCAGAGTAGAGGCAGGGAGCAGCGCCGAGAGGGAGAAAGGCCACCGTCGCGTCTTGTTCACTGTCGCCGTCGATCTGCCTTGGAGCCATTGTGTCACGCGTCACCGACGAAGAATAGAGAGAGAGAGACGCACGAAGAAGAGAAGCCCTTGACCAGCCTTGTCACCGTCAGCGCCGCGTGTTGCCGTCGCCATCCTCACGAGCTGCCACCGCGTCGCCGTTACTAATCTGCAGCACCGCTGGAGGAGGAAAGCTCGCCAGTTCTGCCTCTGCTTCTAGTTTCTGAAATCTGACTGATGCGGGCAGAAATTGGTGAATTAAAAATTATTAGAATATATGCGTTGTAAGTATAGTTCTTAACTCACCATAAATCCACCGCTCAATTTAGACAGGTGTCACAGAAAATTGAAATTTAAAATACTGGGAGTATGAATCCCAGGTCGTCTCCTAACGAGTTGCAGGAAAGGGTGCCATTTTATTAATCAGATGTTTTCGAAAAGGTTTGAGTGGAGTAAACAGGAAATTAAATTGATGAAATTGAATAATGTAAATAAAAGCCTTGACTGGGAGTTGATTACATGGAAGCCCTATTCTTGATGGAACACTCTTAAGATTAATTGACAATTGAGAGTTATTTCGTTTAGTTATCCTTTACTAAGTAAGGGAAGGTAAAACAAGTTGGAATACTGTTCTATCCACAAGTCCCAATCCACTCTTGGGAGGATTGGTGTCAAGAATTAGAAAGCAAACTAACAATAACCCAATTATAATCTTTCTCTTGAATCTTCCAACTCAAGGGTTTCTTTCAATCAACTCCCCATCAAGTTAGGGAACTACTCACTCATTGTAAAGGTAAAATTCATAGCATATAAAAAAGAATTAAAGAAAGACATTGTAAATAAAAATTAAAAATAGTCAATTAAAAATAAAAGTGGTCCTTGTATTAAATAATCCTAAAAATATTCCAATGGTAAAATTAAACAAAGCAAAGAACATGGAAGAGTAAGCCAAGTAAAAAAAATGAACTAGAATGACGAAGTCCTGATGAGGTAATAACTCTTCTCAATATCCCAATGCAAAAAGCTAGAGAAACTAAAATCCTAAGAACTATCAATGTCTAGAGAGAAAAACCTAGGGGAGGAGTAAAACTAGATCTAAAAACTAAAAACTGTGTAGAATGAATGTTCTCTCTAGTTTCTGCATGTTCTCTGGCTCTAGTCTGCTGTTCTGGGCCGAAAATTGGGTCAAAATAGGGTCCAAAATCGCCCCCAGCAATTTTGCAAATTATGCAGATCGCGCATGCCACGCAATCGCGTCGCTCATGCGGACGCGTCATTCGCGTTTTGCTTCACCACGCGGGCGCGTCGTCCACGCCTCCGCGTCGCTCGTGCTTTTCCATTTCGTGCGGTCGCGTCATCCATGCGGCCGCGTCACTGCGATTTGATCTTTTCCGTGCGGTCGCGTCGTCCATGCGGCCGCGTCGCTTCTCGCTGGTCATCTCCTCAATTTCTTGTGTTCCTTCCATTTTTGCTAGCTTCCTTTCCAATCTCCAACTTATTCTTGCCCTATAAAGCCTGAAACGCTTAACACACAGATCACGGCATCGACTGGAATAAAGGAGAAGTAAAATGTATAACTAAAAGTCTCTAGAAAGCAGTTTTCACTCATGTAATAATTTCAGGAAGGAAATATAAATGCATGCTATTTTAATGAATAAGTGGGTCAGGATCATGATAAAACCACACAATTAAACACAATATAAACCATAAAATAGTGGTTTATCAACCTCCCTGCTCTCTAACTTTTGTTCTTCTCCTAACCAATCAACAACAGTTAATATACCCATGCAAACATCATGAAGTCTTTTCAAGGTTGTAATGGGGCCAAGGTAGGGTAGGGATACATGTATGGTCAAGTGAGCTTATAAATTGAATCTTTAATTAACCCAAGCTTCAACCCAACCTATATAACTTGTATAACCTTAGAATTCATACCTAGCCACCCAGAATTCCCCTTTTACATTCCATACTCATGTATCAACTTTTTATTTTAAAATTTTTTTTATCATATGTGCATTGATCTTTGAATTCTTAATTCAGCATTGGGGTAATTTTGTCCCCTTATTCATTTATTTATTAAAATATTTTTTTTAAATAGAAGCAAAAATAAACATAGCTTATCAATGCACATAGATTTTTAATTCTTATAGTTTTACATGAGTAGGTATCCAAATTCCCATTAAATTATCATGACACATTCCCTTAATAACTTTTGTTTCCACAATTTCCCATACTTAACTAGCACACACAATTCTATCTTAAGCTAACCAAAGATTCAATTTGGGATATACAATTGTTTTTTCGCTTAAGGCTAGTAATGTGGTGAAATATAGAACAAATGGGATTTAAAGGCTCAAATTGGTTAACAAAGGTAATTGAAAAGGGTAGGCTTAATTTGGATGAGTGAGTTTAAACAAATAATGGCCTCAATCATGTTCAAGCATATAAATATAATAAATATTGGACATATAAGATAAAACAAAATATAAATTACAATCATAGAGAAGTAAACACACAAGAATAAAATAATTATGGTTAAATAATGTAACCATGCATAAAGGCTCAAATCTTCATAGGTTGTGTGTTCTTTAGCTCAAAAATAATCATGTTCCAAATACAACTTCAAGAATATTTATCATAAAAATTTTTAAAAATTAGTGAAATTTTGTTCCAAAGATAGAGTCTTAGAAGGAACTTATTGTCTTTTCAATCAAGTAGAGCATGCATGCAACTAACCTATTACTATGCAATTTATCCTATTCTATAAAAGAAAGAAAATCTAACTAAAATATCCTAATTTATTGGTGCTAGGGAAGAGAAATTACCTCCGAAAGTCAGGTACTGCCGACCTCCCCACACTTAAGGCTTTGCACCGTCCTCGGTGCCATCTGTCAGGAACAGGGGTGGGCTGGTAGCAGTATCTCCACAGTCGGACTCTCTTAACTTCGCTTTCTGTTCTTGCCGATCCAATTTTATGATTATCTGCTGGAGCAGTTCATCTGTTGTAGGTGCTTGTGGTGTTGAAGAAGGGATATTTTCAACCGGAGCAGTGGGAAGGCTTGTAGTGGCTGCTGGAAGTATGAGGTACTTCCCATTGGGGACATACTGATCATCCCGTGGAAGCATGGCTTTGGTGTCTCCAGCTCTGTAGGAAACTCCGGCAGCTGAGACAAGATCTGAGACCAAGGCAGGAAAAGATAAGTTGCCCGTAATTTGTACGTATCCCATGGCATTCCGGATATGTCTTGGTAGATTCAGAGGCTGGTCTGTAAGGATGCACCATAGTAGAACGGCCATGTCTGCAGTGAAGGAGGACTCGTGAGTGCTCGGAAAGACGTAATGGGACATGATCTGTACCCATACACGAGCCTCCAAGGAAAGTGCTGAAGGTGATATTCCCTTAGGGCGGGTACGATGGTATCCGTAGATCCAACGGCTGCCAGGTAGTGCGATAACTCTGAGAACAGCTTCCCAGTCAAATTAGTACATCTGGCACTTGAGTGCAGCTTTTTGAAAGGCGTCCATTCCTTCTGGAATAGGGGGAAGACTCAAAGCTTGTTGAATAGCCTCTTCTTTAATGGGTACTTGCTTCTGACGAACAAAGACAGACTGCAGGGTAGGCAGGTAGAAGTTAGAGTAGAACTCGACTACCCAAGAAAGATTGACCTGCTTCTATTGTCTCTGTAGGAAACCCCATTGTCTTTGTTCAATTTGCGGCTCAACAAAAGTAGCAATATTGGGTGGGAGGATAAGAAGGTGTTCGTTGTTGTAACTCCTTTCAACTAGAATAGGGAACATCTGCTCACAGTAGCGATTTGGAAATCGCGCAGTGTCCTTTGTTGGAAAGGCTTTCTCCTTTTCATCAACCTTGATGATCCTCTTAACTCTTTTTGTTGAGGGCTTGACTGTAGTTGAAGAAGGCTCTGCCACTAGTGCTCTTTTAGTTCCTCTCCTTGCTGGGGGTTTGGGAGTAGCTTTCTCTTTTCCTTTCTTAGTGGCCATCCTGAAAGGGGAAGAGAAAGTAAATTGAATTCAAAGAGATATATAGCAATGAAGAGAACAAAAAAGGATGGTTATACATGCACATTAAAAGGTAAATGATGTTAACACACGCTCATGAGTACATGTGAAAGATCATTAATGGAAAATAGTTAGTGCATATGATGACAAGTGAATGCAAGGTGTTTATTGGCATGCCGGCAAAGGGCATGAGTAGCATAGATCAAGCATCACTTTGTAGCAAACCATCACGTTTGTATTGACAATTAAATTCAATTAATATAATAGTAAAGGGAATTTGTGAAAAGCAAGCATTGAATAGTAGAATAACATAGAGAAGTGCATAATGCTATATGGGCTTTTTCACAAACACATAGCGTGCATGGTAAATAAGGTATAGAAAGGATTAAAGTGAACATGCAAGCAAACCTTTAAAGAAAATAATATATAATTGCCAAACAATTTGCAACAATCCACAAGCATATAATGAAGAATAATGACTCAAATAAAATTCTAACACCATGTAAAAAGGAAAGAAGAAGAAAGAAAATATGAATAATGAAAAGAAAAAGAAAAGAAAAGAAAATAACATATAAAATAAGAAGAATGATAGAAAAGAAAAGGATGAAGAAGAAAATAAAACCTTGTTAATGGAGGTGAGGGAGAGAGGGTGAAAGGTGAGATAGAAGGAAGAAGGGAAGATGAAGAAATAAGGAGGGAAAAGAAAAATTAGGATTTGGAGAAGAAAAAGATATGATAATTGGCAAAATTAGGTTGAGCTGTGCAGCACAAGCGACACGATCGCATGGGGCACGCGGTTGCGCGACTTTCGCTTAAGGTGAGGGACGCGGTCACGTCGGTCACGCGGTCGCGTGACCTAGTTTGTGCCAGTGGCGCGAGGATTGCCTCGCACTCGCACAACTCTCTGTTCAAAATCATTAAATGCCAAATTTTAGGTGACGCGGTCGCATGGGGCATGCGATCGCGTGAGTGGGCAGTTTATGGGGTACAACGCGGTCGCGTGAGGGGGATTGCGCGTCCAGCGCCAGTCCAGCACCACTCTAGCACAACTTTCAGCTGTGCACCCTTTCTACGTCGAAAATCAGGGCACGCGGTCGTGTGGGAGGTCATTATGCCCATACGACACGGACGCGTCGGCGACACAGTCGCGTGGGCTGACTCTCTGTTCGTTTTTATTTTTCTCCCCTCTCCTTGCGACGCGGACGCGTCGCTGATGCGGTTGCGTCGCGTGGCACCTTCCTCTTTTTTTTTTTTATATATATGCAGATGCAGATGCACGAAAGTACTGATAAAGAGAAGAGTTATTGAATATGAAAAACTAAAAATAAAGAAAAGAACGATCATACCATGGTGGGTTGTCTCCCACCTAGCACTTTGCTTTAACGTCCGTAAGTTGGACGCTCCACTAGCTCAATCTTCTGCTATGTGGGGATCCTCCAAGAGGAAGATCTCAAGCTCCTTGTTTTTCTGCATCTTCTCGCCATGGTATTGCTTCAGGCGTTGTCCTTTAACTTTGATAAGTTCAGAACTTGAAGGATGACTTAGGTGATAAACTCCGTACGGTTTGGCCTTCTCTACTCTGTATGGACCTTCCCATCTGGATCTCAACTTGCCTGGCATGAGCCTCAGACGAGATTTGTAAAGGAGGACTAAATCCCCAGGTTGGAACTCTTTCCTCTTGATGTGCTGATCATGTGCAGCCTTCATCTTTTTCTTGTATAGTCTTGAGTTCTCATAAGCTTCTAGGCGAAGGCTTTCCAGTTCTTGTAGTTGCAACTTCCTTTCAGCTCCGGCGTTCTCCATCCCCATGTTGCACTCCTTGACTGCCCAAAAGGCTTTGTGCTCTACCTCAACAGGGAGATGACAAGCTTTTCCATAAACTAAGTGGAACGGACTCATCCCAATGGGTGTTTTGTATGCTGTTCTGTATGCCCATAGTGCATCTTGTAGCCTGGTGCTCCAGTCCTTTCTATGAGGTTTGACTATCTTCTGCAAGATACGCTTTATCTCTCTGTTCGACACCTCGGCTTGCCCATTGGTCTGAGAATGGTATGCTGTTGCAACCTTATAAATTATCTCATGCCTCTTCATTAATCCTGTTAGTCTCCTGTTACAAAAATGGGTGCCTTGATCGCTCACGATTGCTCGTGGTGATCCAAAGCGACAAATAATGTGGTTTCTCACAAAGGAAACAACAGTGTTAGCATCATCAGTGCGGGTAGGAATTGCTTCCACCCATTTGGAAACGTAGTCCACAGCTAATAATATATAAAAATAACCATTAGAATTTGGAAATGGACCCATGAAGTTAATGCCCTAAACATCAAAAATTTCACAGAAAATCATAATTTGTTGAGGCATCTCATCCCTCCTGGATATATTACCAAATTTTTGGCATGGGGGGCAAGATTTACAAAATTTAGCAGCGTCTCTAAAAAGAGTAGGCCACCAGAATCCACAGTCCAAGATTTTTCTAGCAGTTCTTTAAGGGTCAAAATTTCCTCCACTCTCAGATGAGTGACATGCCTCTAAGATGGACTGGAATTCTAATTGAGGCACACACCGTCTAATTACCTGATCAGCGCCATATCTCCACAAATATGGGTCATCCCATATATAATATTTAGACTCGCTTTTCAGCTTGTCTCTTTGATGCTTAGAAAAGTTAGGAGGAAATGTGCAGCTAACTAGATAATTAGCTACAGGTGCGTACCAGGGAGATACCTCAGATACTGCTTGCAGGTTATCAGATGGAAAATTATCATCTATAGGAGTAGAATCATCCTTAATGTGCTCAAGACGACTCAAGTGGTCTGCCACTAAATTTTGGTTACCACTCCTATCTTTTATTTTTAAATCAAATTCTTGTAATAATAGTATCCAACGTATGAGCCTTGGTTTGGACTCCTTTTTAGATAATAGATACTTTAAAGCTGCATGGTTCGAATACACTACTACTCTAGTACCAAGTAAATAAGCTCGGAATTTATCCAGAGCAAAAACAATAGCAAGAAGCTCTTTCTCAGTAGTAGTATAATTGGACTGGGCAGCGTCTAAAGTCTTAGACGCATAAGCAATAACAAAAGGATCCTTACCTTCGCGCTGAGCCAACGCTGCTCCTACTGCATGGTTGGAAGCATCGCACATGATTTCAAATGGCTGGCTCCAGTCTGGCCCTCTCACAATTGGAGCTTGAGTCAGGGCGGCCTTCAGCTTATCAAACGCTTGCTTGCAATCTTCACCGAACTCGAACTCAATATCCTTCTGTAGTAATCTGGATAAGGGAAGTGCTACCTTACTAAGGTCCTTAATAAATCTCCTGTAAAAACCTGCATGGCCAAGGAACGAACGGACTTCCCTCACAGAGGAGGGGTAAGGTAAACTAGAAATAACACTCACCTTTGCTGGGTCTACAGAAATGCCATTATTAGATACCACATGTCTTAATACAATCCCTTGTTTTACCATAAAATGACATTTTTCAAAATTCAATACAAGGTTTGTATTAACACATCTATCTAATACTCTAGATAATCCATCTAAGCAAAGGCTAAAAGAATCACCATAAACGCTAAAATCATCCATAAAAACCTCCATACAGTTCTCAATAAGATCAGAGAAAAGACTCATCATACACCTTTGGAAAGTAGCTGGTGCATTGCACAAGCCAAAGGGCATTCTCTTGTAAGCATAAGTCCCAAAAAGACATGTAAAAATGGTATTTTCCTGGTCCTCAGGAGCTATATGAATCTGGAAATAACCTGTGTAACCATCTAAAAAGCAATAATGTGATTTAGCTGATAGGCGATCCAGCATTTGATCAATGAATGGAAGTGGGTAGTGATCCTTACGGGTAGCTTAGTTGAGACGCCTGTAATCAATGCAGACTCTCCAAGCATTCTGAACTCTAGTTGCTATGAGCTCTCCATGCTCATTCTTCACTGTAGTGACTCCAGACTTCTTGGGCACCATTTGTACTGGGCTAACCCATTCACTGTCTGAAATGGGATAGATGATACCTGCCTCCAATAGTCTGGTCACTTCCTTTTTGACAACTTCCAAGATAGTGGGATTCAATCTTCTTTGGGGTTGACAGACAGGTCTTGCTCCCTCTTCTAAAAATATTCTATGCTCACATACTTGAGGGTTGATGCCTACTATGTCTGCCAAACTCCACCCAATTACTTTCTTATGCCTCCTCAGTACATCAAGTAACTGCTCTTCTTTTTGGGAAGTGAGTTCCCTTGCAATGATAACGGGGAACTTCTGCTCATCTTCAAGAGAAGCATATTTGAGATATGGAGGAAGAGGTTTCAGTTCCAACATCTGATCATGGGTAGGCTCTGGATTGTCTGGAGCTTGTGAAAATGCTGAGGTGCCCTCATTGTCAGTCAAGAGGGTCCCCACACTTGGACCTTGTCCAATGTTCCTCTCTTCTAACTCTTCCTTGTGAACTTCAGCTACAGTTTCATCTATAACATCACACTGGAAGATAGAATGATCTTCTGTAGGGTTGTTTATGACTCCATTCAGATTGAAGATTACTATGCAGCCATCTATTTCAAAAGAGTATGTTCCTGAAAAAGTATCCAATTTGAATTTTGATATCTTCAGGAATGGTCTTCCAAGTAGGATTGATGATGGATTATCTGAGTCATTATGGGGCATCTCCAAGATATAAAAATCAGTGGGGAATGTAAGCCCTTTAATGTTCACCAAAACATCTTCAGCAACTCCAGCAACTGTAATGATGCTTTTATCTGCTAACACAAAACGAGCTGCCGACCTTTTTAAGGGAGGGAGCCTCAAAATATCATATATAGACAAAGGCATTATACTAACACAGGCTCCTAAATCACACATGCAATCATAAATTACTACTCCACCAATAGTACAACTAACTATACAAGGACCTGGGTCACTACACTTCTCAGGTAATCCTCCCATTAAAGCAGATATGGAACTACCTAAAGGAATAGTTTCTAACTCATGAATTTTGTCCTTATGTATACATAAGTCTTTTAGAAACTTTGCATATTTAGGTACTTGTTGAATAACATAAAAAAAAAGAAATGGTTACCTCAACCTTTTTGAATATTTCTACTATTTTGGGATCGGGTTCCAGCTGCTTCCTGGGCTTCCTTACAAGTTGTGGAAATGGAATGGGAGTGGTGTTTTCTACAGTGTCTGCGCCTCTTGGTACTTCCTCCTGTGGTTGAGCTTCTTCTTTTTCAGTTATGTCCTGTATGTCTTCTTCCTCTTCAACATCTTCTATTCCTACGACCTCTTCATCTGAGGCTTGCTCTGGTGGGCTTGGCTCCTCGTGATTCCTCTCCTGCAGTGTGGTTCCAGACCTTAGGGTGATGGCATTAATGCCCCCCTTCGGATTGGGTAATGGTTGAGAGGGAATTCCAGTGGAACTTGAAGGTTGGTTATTGGAATTTTGCATTGATCCAATCGGTGAGACAAGAGCTTGCAAAGTAGCAGTTAGACCATTCAGACTGGCATTAATATTATTTTCCATGGTCTGTTGACTTCGCTCAAAAAATTTTAGTGGCTCTTCATTAGGAGATGAAGAAGGATGAGTAAATTGAGAGGTCTGCTGTTGGGTATTCTGTGGTCCTTGGGACTGTCTCAGGTGAGGTGCTCTGTAAGGTTAGTTCTGCTGCCTGTTGTTGTTATTATTCCACCTCAGATTTCCCTGATTATCTCTACCTCCTCTGTTATTGTTGTCCCTCTAATTCTGGTTAGAATTGTCCTGCCATCCATGGTTATTATTTCCACCTTGATTGTACCCTTGGTTGGGGCGATCATAGAAGTTATGAGTGGATGCCACCATGTTGTCTTCCTGTTGGAGTTGCAGGCATTCATCAGTATAATGGCTATAATCAGCACAAATTCCGCAAACTCTCTGTGGGACTAACTGTTGGCTTTGCTGTGCTGGAGAAGGTTGAGCTTGCTGAACTTGTTGTTGATTCAATTGCATCTGCTTCAGCAAGTTGGTCATTTCACAGATACTCTAAGCTAGAGCAGTAGTCTCTCTGCTAGAGGATACTTCTGCAACGGCTTTTGAACGGCCTTGTTTCTGCCTGTGGTTCCTAGTAGATTCAGCTAAGTCACTGATCAATTGCCATGCCTCATCAGTGGTTTTGTACTTCTTCATAGACCCCTTGCTAGCACTTTCCAATGTGGTCTTATCTTGGGGCCTCATGTCCTGTATGATATAGCTGAGTAACACTATCTTGTTGATCCTGTGGTGGGGGCATGCTTCCAGAAGATTATTGAAGTGCTCCCAGTATTCAAAGAGAGTCTCGTTGTCATCTTGAACAATTGTGGAAATATCTTTCCTCAGTTTATCAGTAACTTCAGATGGAAAGAATTTCTCCAAAAACTCTTTTCTGAGCGTATCCTAGTTGGATACATTTGCTAGGGGTTGAGTGTAGTACCACTCTCTTGCTTTTCCCTTAAGAGAAAATGGGAAAGCTTTCAGCAAAATTGAAGTTTCATCAGCACCATCACGCCTGACAGTAGAACAGGCTGCTTGAAAATCTCTCAGGTGCTTGATAGGCTCTTGAGCAGGTAAGCCATGAAACTTGGGCATCAAATTCAGCAGTGCGGTCTTTATTTCAAAATCTGTAGCCACCACTGGGTGATGCGCTTGAAACGGTTGCATTGTAAAATCAGGGGCTCCTTCCTCCTGGATGGTAACTCTTCTGGCTGCCGCCATGTTACCTGTACATAAATAAACCAAATCAGTAGAACGGGGGCTGGTTTCTTCCTCAGATGGCGTTTCAAATCCGCCCTCAGAGAGGACTAACCGACACCGAGCTTGCCTTATTCATGAGATGGTTCCTTCAATCTCAGGATCGAATACTGGCAAGCGTGGATCAGGAAGTGAACGCGTCATCTAGCAAAAAAAACATGCAGCTCACAGTAGCAAAATAAAATAAAATGCAAATAAATAAATTCTAATTAATAACTTTAGCACTCTATTGCAACACCCCGGCAACGGCGCCAAAAATTGATGCGGGCAGAAATTGGTGAATTAAAAATTATTAGAATATATGCGTTGTAAGTATAGTTCTTAACTCGCCAGAAATCCACCGCTCAATTTAGAAAGGTGTCACAGAAAATTGAAATTTAAAATACTGGGAGTATGAATCCCAGGTCGTCTCCCAACGAGTTGCAGGAAAGGGTGCTATTTTATTAATCAGATGTTTTCGAAAAGGTTTGAGTTGAGTAAACAGGAAATTAAATTGATGAAATTGAATAATGTAAATAAAATCCTTGACTGGGAGTTGATTACATGGAAGCCCTATTCTTGATGGAACACTCTTAAGATTAATTGACAATTGAGAGTTATTTCGTTTAGTTATCCTTTACTAAGTAAGGGAAGGAAAAACAAGTTGGAATACTGTTCTATCCACAAGACCCAATCCACTCTTGGGAGGATTGGTGTCAGGAATTAGAAAGCAAACCAACAATAACCAAATTACAATCTTTCTCTTGAATCTTCCAACTCAAGGGTTCCTTTCAATCAACTCCCCATCAAGTTAGGGAACTACTCACTCATTGTAAAGGTAAAATTCATAGCATATAAAAAAGAATTAAAGAAAGATATTGTAAATAAAAATTAAAAATAGTCAATTAAAAATAAAAGTGATCCTTGTATTAAATAATCCTAAAAATATTCCAATGGTAAAATTAAACAAAGCAAAGAATATGGAAGAGTAAGCCAAGTAAAGAAAACGAACTAGAAGGACGAAGTCTTGATGAGGTAATAACTCTTCTCAATATCCCAATGCAAAAAGCTAGAGAAACTAAAATCCTAAGAACTATCAATGTCTTGAGAGAAAAACCTAGGGGAGGAGTAAAACTAGATCTAAAAACTAAAAACTGTGTAGAATGAATATTCTCTCTGGTTTCTGCATGTTCTCTGGCTCTAGTCTGCTGTTCTGGGCCAAAAATTGGGTCAAAATAGGATCCAAAATCGCCCCCAGTGATTCTGCAAATTATGCAGATCACGCATGCCACGCGATCGCGTCACTCATGCGGACGTGTCTTTCGCATTTCGCTTCACCACGCGGACGCGTCGTCCACGCCTCCGCGTCGCTCGTGCTTTTCCATTTCGCGCGATCGCGTCATCCATGCGGCCGCGTCACTGTGATTTGATCTTTTCCGCGCGGTCGCGTCGTCCATGCGGCCACGTCGCTTCTCGCTGGTCATCTCCTCAATTTCTTGTGTTCCTTCCATTTTTGCTAGCTTCCTTTCTAGTCTCCAACTTATTCTTGCCCTATAAAGCCTGAAACGCTTAACACACAGATCACGGCATCGAATGGAATAAAGGAAAAGTAAAATGTATAATTAAAAGTCACTAGGAGGCAATTTTCACTCATGTAATAATTTCAAGAAGGAAATATAAATGCATGCTATTTTAATGAATAAGTGGGTCAGGATCATGATAAAACCACACAATTAAACACAATATAAACCATAAAATAGTGGTTTATCACTGACTAGAACACCACTGACACTGCTGGAGCTACCGTTGCTGCTATTGTTGTTCTGGCCCTGCCCTGGCTCCACTCTGAACCGTTACCGCCACTGTTTTTCTGATGCTGAGACCTTTCGCCATCACTGGAGCTGCCCAAAATCATCATGGTAGCTGCCAAGAGAGTAGAACGGGTGTTAGAACTGCCAATGGAGCTGCTGTGTTTAGTGATTTTTGTGAGTTTTGACTTTGAGGTAGGGGATTTATTTTAAAAGTTAAAACGTTTTTTAATTTTAGAATGCCTGTAAAGTTATTCGGATAATTGCAAATATTTAATAATGATTAAGGGTTGATTAATTAATGTGAATTGTTTGAAATATGTTTGAGAATAGCTAGTTGGAGTGATTATTCTGATGTGTTATTAGAATTGAATGTGGTTGTGATTACGCTGAATTGTAATTGAAATTAGATGTGGTTGTGAATTGTATTTCGAATTATTGATTTTGGCGATGAATTGGTTGAGATTCTGATCCTGAATGGATTACTTTGAATTGTTTGATATTGAAATAGAAATTTAATATATTGGAATGGCTGTAAAATGGATTTGTGACAGGTTGGAATTGGTTGAAATGTAGCTGCAAAAGGTGATTCATTTAATGTTACTTATTAAATTGAAACATGATGAGTTAATTACTGAATGAAATGTATTTGAGAGAAGTTAGTTGTGGTGATTATTCTAACTTATTTTTGAAGTTGGATGCAGATGTGAATTGAGTTTGAGTTATGGTTGTGATATTGACTGGCTTCATTATCGTGAGTAATTAACTGATGAGATTTACTTTGGTTTGAGGCTGTGATTGTTATTGGTTTTCTAATTGAGGACGGTTAAAGGATTGAAGGTTGACTACTGAACTATTTTCTTGAAGCATGATCTTTAGAATAAAATGGTAACTTTGCTAATAACTAAATAACTTTAAAAATAACTAGAAATATGAAAGATGGTGTTTGGAATATTAGTTATGAATTCTTGAGGCTGGACTGATCTACCTTTATAGAATGCTTTATGAAAACTCTGATTTTAATTAATGTTAGGATGTTGATTGTTAAACTGATTTATGATGAAACGATTACTGAGATTCTGTTGTTGTGAAAACTGCTGATAAAAGGGCTAGTGATTTGTTGAGAAAGAGGGAACACGTAAGGGTGGCTAAGTCTGAATTTTAGGGGAAGTGCTGTCGAAATTTTATAAAAATCTGAGGTTTTATTTGAAAATTAATTTTAGAAGATTTGAATTTGGAAAATCATATTATTTGAGTTTTATTTAGATGAGAAAAGAAATATACTATTTTGAATCTGAATTACCAAGGAAAGGTTTATGTTTCAAGTTTGAATTATTTAAGAAAGGAATTATGTTTTGAATTCAATTTAATATGAAAGGAGTTATGTTTTGTGCTTGAAATAAAGGATTACTTTTCAGGAGTTTGGTGAATTTTATAATATTTGGATTCAAATGATAAAGAGAAATGGTTTGAGCCAAGATGTTGTAAAAGTGAAAGATGTAAAGTTTGTATAGTATGATTGAACAGAGAAAGAAAGAGGTGCTGTATAAGAATGTGAAAGTGATGATGAATAATGAGAATGATAATGAATGATGGTAATGAGAATGATTATGTGATGATCTGCTGCGTGAAGGCAGTCAGATAGATAGTAGTACGACCACAGAGTGTATTCCAGTGCTACACAGCTATTGAGAGCTATACCTGCAACTGATAACCTGGGATCACTTGCAGAGGATATTAATTCATACACGGCTTGAATGCCGCACCTGTAAGGCAAGGATTGCTTACAGAGGATATCATTTCATACACGGCTAGAATGCTGCCACCTTTAAGGCAGAGTCTGCTTACAGAGGATATGATGCATACGTTAGTTAGTGAGAACTGTACCTATGCTCACTGGAAAACCATACCCGTTTCAGTTGCTTCGGGTTACGTCGGGAGCGGGTAAAAACCGACAAATGAGCTCATTACCTGCACTAGGGCTAGACATGCATCATCCTTGTTTTTGCACTTGCATTTGATTGGGTTTGCTCATTGTATTTCCCTGTGATCGTGTTGTTTGCCTTGCTGTGACTTGTTTGTATGTTGAATTGAATCTCTTGTTAGCGTTATTAGCTGTGAATGTATGAAGGTGATTAAGAATTGATTTTTTGATTGAGAATTAATTGTGTGGCTGAGAGATGGTTAGTGTGACCAGTTTTACATTTTGGAATTTGTTTTGAGTTTAGAGATTTTTTTTAAAGAGGTAATTAATTAGCTAAAGTAAAACCAAGAGTATTTTCAAAAGAATTTGATAAAAATATAGTTTCCTTGAGTATGTTAATTATTTGCATGTTAATCATTACTTTTACGGCATTCCCATTCCCTACTGAGAACGTGTGGTGTGTTCTCACCCCAAAATATTTCACCCTTTCAGTGACACAGGTTCGAAGACTCCGTTTGAAACTGCAGGTGAATATAGAATTTATTTATAAGTTAAGTTTATGAGTTAAGTTTCTTTCATAGCTGTTGTCCCCTGAGATTTTATTTTACATAAAGGGGTAGGTTTAGAATATTGTATTTGAGTTTCATTCGGTTTCTTTTGTATAAGACTTATTATTAATAATATTTATGTGATTATTATTTGTTGGAAATCTTTGAACCATGACTTTAATGAATGGAAACAAAATTTTCTGGCATTTTCTACTAAAATAGAAATGCGATATCGAACTAAAAGCTCAATATTAGATAGTTAATAAGGAAAATAGGTCAGTAACGCCTTACTTTTGGTACGATCATGACGTACTGGAAGTTGGATCGTTACGGCCCCCATGGAAGGCAGCGAAGCAACGCTATTATATGTTTACCAAAGTGCGAAGAAGCTCCTCCTGAATATGCGCGACGGCGTGGAACCCCTCGAGCGCCTCGACTACTCCGCCTCCTCCAATCTCTCCCTCTCCCTCTCCAACTACATCTCTCAGATCCAATCCCTATGCGTCCAGATGGATCGATTCTAGCACTCCATCGCCACCAAATCTCAATGCGATCTCTGGAAAAGGTTCATTCCAAAGCATCCTCCTCCTTCGCCCTTTTTTAACCTATTCTGCATAAGTTCTAATAAAAAATTTTGTTCTGCAACACACTAGTTATTAGGCCATGATTGTTCTGAAATAAACAAAGTATCTGCAATGGATGAAATAAATTGCCTTTTGGTTGAGAGGTAAAAGTTTAATTCCTTTTGGTTGAGAAAGTAAAAGTTTAATTCCCTTTGGTTGTGATAAACCCCTTTTAGGGTTTTTCTTGTGCTTAATTTAGGGGATTTTATCACATTTTCTCACATTTATCCAAGGAAATAGCATGGTTTCATGATTGTCTCCTAATTTGTGCTTAAGTGTTAAAACATGCTTTTTAGTCCCTTAATTGCTAATTTTGATTCACCTTTGATTCCACTAGATGCCTTGATATGTTTGCTGGTGAATCTAGATTGGAAAGGCTAGGAATGGATCAAAGGAATGGAAAGGAAAAGCATGCAAGTGGAGAACTCATGAAGAAACAAGGATTTGGGATGCTGAGATCGACGCACACGTGTGGAAAGTGACGTCACAAGGCGATGCATACGCATGACATACGCATACACATGGATAGCAATTTGTCAAGCGACGCGTACGCGTGACCCACGCGCACGCGTCGGTGCTCGCACGTGACCCACTTAAAGTGAATCTGCTGGGGGCAATTTCTGGGCTTCCCAGGCACAAATCCAACTCATCTCTGATGCTATTTAACTCAAGGATTGAAAGGGAATCAACACATGAGATCACATTAGTTTAGTTTAGTTTAGTTTAGTTTAGTTTTGGAGGGAAAGTTAGTTTCTAGAGAGAGAAGCTCTCTTTTCTCTCTAGAACTTGGTTAGAGGTAGATTAGGATTTCTTAGATCTAGGTTAATTTCATGCTTTGATTTACTTTTCCTTTTGTAATTCTTGTTCTTCTACATCTCCTCTCCCTAGTTTAGCATTTAATTCTTGTAATTCTATACTTTAATGTTGTTGCACTTTTGTTCTTCCATTTTCCTTTAATGCAATTTCATGTTTCATGTTCTTTTATTGCTTAATTGAAATATTGTTTTTAATTTCCTTGTAATTGATAGTTGTAGATTTACTTTCCTTGCAATTTGATTTTACTTTCCTTTTATACCTTCCAAGTGTTTGACAAAATGCTTGGAAGGATGTTAGAGTAGAATTTTATGTTCTTCGCTTGGGAAGGTAACTTAGGAATTCTTGAGTTACTAATGTCCAAGTGATTGATAGTTGGTAGCCATTGACTCTAGCTCTCATTAATTCAAATAATGAATAGCTAGGACTTATGGACTTGGATTGATATAGCTCATTTGACTTTCCTTTACTTGTTAGAGGATGATTTAATGTGATTAATCCTTACAATTATCATATTGTGGTTAGTGATAAGGATAGAGATCCTTGACCACCAAACCTTGCGAAGACCTTTTTATCATTTGAATTTCATTGCAATTTACTTTTCTTGTTTCTTATCCAAAACCCCAAAATATACCTCATAGCCAATAACAAGAACACTTTATTGCAATTCCTAGGGAGAACGACCCAAGGTTTGAATACTTCAGTTATTTTTATAGGGGTTTGTTACTTGTGACAACCAAATTTTTGTATGAAAGGATTATTGTTGGTTTAGAAACTATACTTGCAACAAGAATTTATTGTGAAATTCTAAACCATCAAAAATCCAATCATCAGGTAGAAAACTAGGTTCTGTTTGTTAGGAGAAAGAAGGGATTGAGGGAGGTATGCTAGCTTTTCCTACAAATGAATGAATGGATTGTATAGTGACTATTCTGTAGATGCTCACCACTTCATCCACTTATGGTAACATCCTTATGATTTTGCAAAGAAAAGCATAGCCTTGAGGAAAACTAAGTCTTAAATTTTTACAAACAGTTCTGTAAGTTTAAGTTACTATTTCTATACTTCAAAATGCATTCATTTTAATACATTTTCCATCAAGTCCTGTTTCTAATCTACATAATTTTGACATAGATGCTGCAGTTGAAAGCTTTAAAAATGCACTGGTCTTAGAGCCAAATGATGGTAAGTTGTGATTTTGTATAAAGCCTTAGTTAGACAAGAACTACTAGTGTACTTATATAGGTGGACATTTAATTTTGTTACTTACAGCTGGGATTAAGAAGGAACTTGCTGCTGCCAGGAAGAAGGTGAGTGTATATCTAAGTTGAGCAAGCATGAAGGTGCATTATAAGCGTATTGCAAATTTAACTCATTATATTATGTTGTAAGTTGCTGATAGGCGTGACCAGAAGAAAAAGGCATATAGCAAGATGTTTCAATAAGCATTTTCGGTAGGCTAAGCAAGGTAACACTCAAATAAACTTTTAGGGATATGAATTACCTTGAACCTAAAAGATAATTTAATGTAAAGATATTCAATTTGCATGTTACCTAAACTTCAAAAGTAATTCATGTGAAGCACTGAGATCTACTTGTTTTCCTTTTTCATTTTCAATACTTTAGGGCGGAATTGAGAAAAACCATCTTCGTATTGTTCACTCAGTTTAAGAGCTATGAGGTTCAATTCAGTTTTGAGCTATGAGTTGCATGTGAACTAGTTCTATGTTCTATCCTCTTTAGCTTTCTTCTCCCACTTCAGTCAAAAATTTTGTGAAATTTATTGTGATTTACTGATTTTGTTTAAAATTTATATTTACTTTTTCTTGTTTGTTTGAAAAATATTATTATATTTAAGATAGATAATAGGTGATTAATTTATCATTAATTTGTTGTTGTTCAAATTTTTATGATCAATAAAAGTAAATGGTAAAAATATAAATTCACCATTACAGAATATTTGAGTTATTCTTTTCTTCTTTCTCAATTATCTTTACTTTCACTTATAATTCTCTTAATATTTCATGCAAATCCCGAATTTTAATAATTTTATTTCAGTACCATGTCACCATCAAAGCACCATGGCTGCTACATTGTATTTAAAGTAAGATTATGAACTATAAATCTAGATTTCATTCACTTTTTCTTCTTGTTTCGTGTCCTACTCTTTAGTTTTCCCAATTGTTCAAGTATATGGCCTATGTGATCATTGTTTATGAGACTTACTGTTTGTGATTAATTTGGCATGTTATCTTTTTATCTTTTTAGCTTTTGCGATGTGTTTAACGGTTCAGAAAATAATAGATAATAAAAGATACCTTGAAAATGTTGGTGATGTTGATCTACACCTACTCGAGCGAATTTTGCCACACTACACAGTTGATCAGTTGATGCGTGTGGAGAAGTGAAGTAAGTTATGTTTCTCGCTTTTGTCAACTATGTATGGAGCTATCACCAGGTGAAATGGTTTGCCTAATTTGCCCAATATGCTATGCAGTGAGCTGATTTGAGTCCAGTGACTGATAAGTTATGGAAAGGATTCTTTGAAAAGCAGTACAGGTCAAAAATTGCACCAAGAAAGTAATGAGGAGGATGAGAGAAAAGAAAGTGTCATTTAAATGGAAGCAGTTGTACGAGGTGAATTTTTTACTTGGCCATTCTTTGCTTTCTTTGTCATAATTCTTTTTGGTTCGACTTGGTTATATTTTGGATGAATGGGGTGTATTCAATAAAAATTGTTAGTTGCACTCACCATGTTAACTCTCTGCAGGGAAAACAGAAAGAAATAGCCGAGGCTGAGAAGGAAGTATCTAATCAAATTAGGAATCTGTACAAGAAAGAATATGCAAGTATGTTCCTAGTGTGTGCATTATTAGCTATTTGTTTTAGTTTTTCTTTCCTTTCCCGCTTTGCTGAACGTGAATATCCTTTTGTCTACCTAATTTGAATCTTCCTCAACCTTTTAACATACATGTTTGTTTTATCCAAACAAAATGCTAATATAACTTGATAAACATACATGTTAACTGTTAGCTTGATGAACAATGTATTGGAATCCTATAGAAAAATAGAGTAGGCAAGTACGGCTGTGCACTAAAACTCCACTTTCGAGTAAAAAAAGATTCTGGGGAGGTAACTAGTTCACTCTACTACTCTTCTTTATATTTTATTTATGTTTCATCAGGTTGGACCTTTAGTTGTTTAATCTTTGAGGATCTGTTGTAGATGGACCAGGTTACAATGTGTCAAATTTGAAGAGCAACATAATGAAGAAGTCAAAGATAGAATTTCTAAAGAGGTAACTTATAATGCTAGATAGAAGTAGGGGCCTTAAGGTTTATAATAATTTCTTTTCATCATATCAATGATCATATGTTGGGCAAAATAAATTAGTAATATAATTATGGTTGTTTTGTTGTATAATTTTATTTTATAAATATTGACCCATTTGTCTTTTCTAATTTTACAATCATGAGATGAAAAATCTTGCAGTGATGAAGAAGAATACTTTCCAGAAGACTAGTAGGTATATATGACAGCAACTTTTTGGTTAGAAACTATTTCTTCAATACCTCTTTTATTTCATCTGGTTTTGGTGGCATTTAGTTTTCTCATTAATATATATAAAGATAATTTATTGAAATAAGTGCTATAATTTTACATTTTCTTGTGGTATCTTTTTTAATATTTCAGAATAAGTACAAGAAGGCCAAGTCAATTGCTCTTCCCTCTCGTGTATGAGACTATTATACTGATTTAAATCTTTTTATTGGTTACTCTTGTTTGATTGGTGGTGGTAAGCTATATTATTTTAGAGTTTTATGGAAATTTCAATATACATATCACTGAGGTTTTTTTCATTGAAGTCACCTATCAAAGAATGGTAGTTGTTCCAGCATTTACCATGTGATGTAATTTTATGGATTTTCTCTTCTTTTCCTGAACAAATTGTCATGCTCTTTTCTTATTGAAGTTAGCTTTTCATATGATCTTGATTCAGATTCAGGTGGGAATCCTAAAACCTGTTCTCAAAGAGTTTGAAAAAGTGAATAGAAAATAGAAAATTTATTTTTGAAAGCGGCAAGCAACTGTTTCGTTCCTACACGCTATTTCCAAATATAATCATATTTGACTTAGTCTATGTATGTATGAGTAATTTATGACATTTTTATTTTGAGTCTTAATTTAGGCATATCTGAATCATGATGCTTAAACTGTGGAAGAAAAAGCTGATTGAATGAAAACTGATTATTTTAATTTGAATGTAGGAGATGGGTCGGAATAATGAAAGTTGGAGTGTCAAAGTAAGAAACAAAGATATTGGAGCAAGCTCTAGGGATGAAACTCACATAAGAGACCAAGAAACTAAATCTGGCTTGCTTTAAAGCTAATTACCAAAGGAGGAAACTTTTGGCCTCCAAATCTTATTCATCACTTAGCTAAGTTACTTGTATTCATATTCTAAGTAGTAAAAATAGCACTTATTAGATGGTTTAAATACATTATTAGATATTAACATAGTTTAGGGAACTGGATGGTAGATTTGATTGATTATTGCATATTGCAATGCTTGTATCTTGGTTAGTCTAGTAAGACAAGTTTTTGTATAGTAGTTATTACTTTTGATTTTCAATACAAAAAAATCATATATTATGTTTAGTACTTTGTTTATGAGTTATATAATATTTCGTTTCTGGATTATGATTTTTTGCAATTGTGAAATTTTAATAAAAAAATTATTTGTTTAACGCGATAAAAACGACGGCAAAAACTACCTTTTTAAACAATAAAAAATGTCACTTTAACCAACCAATGCCAAGGTAAAAATGGCGGTTCAAAAACATCATTTTAACCAACCAAAAATGCCGTTTTAACCAAGTAAAAATGGCAGTTTCAAATGTTGTTTTAACCAATAAAAATGCAAATGTCAGGGTAAAAATGGCGGTTCAAAACACCATTTTAACCCGGTAAAAACGGCGGTTTCAAATGCCATTTAAGCCAACTAAAATGGCACTCTATCAAGGTAAAAATGGCGGTACAAAAATGCCATTTTAACCAACCAAAAATGCCGTTTTTATCCTGAAAATAACGGCGGTTTGAACTGCCGTTTTAACCAACCAGAAAATGCCATTTCATTTGGAAATAATGGCAGTTCAAACCGCCGTTTTAACCTATCTGAAAACCACCATTTTAACCTAGGAAATTGTGGCGGTTTTTTGAAAACGGCCGTAATATCCAGAATGTCGCCCAGAATTATATCGCTTTCTAAAACCGCCGTTCTTGAGACCAACTGAGCACATCTCTAGGGGAGTGATAAACCCCAATTTTATCATTTATCTTGTGCTTATTTTAGGGGATTTTATCACCTTTTCCCATATTTATTCAATTAAATAGCATGGTTTTTCAATTCTCCGTTAAATTAAATGTAAAAACATATTTTTTTAGGCCCTTAAATTAGTGATTTTAATTCACTTTAATTCCATTCGATGCCTTGATGTGTTTATTGAGTGATTTCAGGTTCATAAGGCAAGTATTGGATGGAAAAAATGAAGAGAAAAGCATACAAAGTGTAGAATACATGAGAAAACAAGGATTTGGAATTCATCAACCCACGCGCCCGCGCAGCAGACGCGCACACGTGGAAAGTGAAGTTGCATGGCGACGCATACGTGTACATGACGCGTACGCGTGGATAGGAATTTTGCCAAGCGACGCACACGCGTGACCTACGCATACGCGTCGATTCTCTCACGTGACTCACTTAAGGGAAAAACAGTGGGGGTGATTTCTGAGCTGCCCAGGCCCAATTCCAACTTGTTTCTGATGGTATTTGATGCGGAATTAAAGATTGAGCAAGGGGGAGCACTTAATTAGTCAACATGAGCCTTTACTTAGTTTTCTAGAGAGAGAAGCTCCCTCTTCTCTCTAGAATTAGGTTACCATTAGGTTAATTTCTCTTAGATCTAAGTCCAATTTCATGTTTTCATCTTGTTTCCTTTACAATTTCTTGTTTCTACACCATGGTTCTCTTAGTTGGTAGTGTTAATTTCTCTTTTTGCTCTCTTTTATGATAATGAACTCCTGTTGGATTTGGTTACATTTAATGAAATTTGATATTTGAGGTTCCTTTGTTGTTGAATTGGGTTGTTGATCTTACTTTCCTTACAATTTGTAGTTGGTAGATTTATATTTCTTGCACTTTTATTATGCTTTCCTTTTATGCGTTCCAAGTGTTTGACAAAATGATTGGTTGGATGTTAGAGTAGAATTTGAGCATTCTTGGCTTGGAAAGAGTAATTGGGTAATATTGAGTCATGAGTACCCAACTCATGTTCATGATCTAGAGTTGTCAACTAATATTGTTTCCAGTGACGCTAATCTCTTGCTAATTCAATTAGTAAGTGACTAGGACTTTTGGATTGAGATCAGCTAGTCTTATTAGACTTTCTTCGAGTGTGAGGATAACATGATACCTTCCTCCATCATCGGGGATGACGTAATAAGATAAATTCTTGTTTAGTATCGTGATATGATTAACTAATCTTGTTTGACTTTCTCCCTATGTGAAGATGACATGATACCTTCTTCCATTTGATGGATTTGACTAAATAAGATGAATTAATCATTGCATGACTAGAATAGAAAGCCTATATTCTCAATTCTTGCCATGAATGTCTCTCTTTATTAATTGTCTCTTTTTATTACTTGCTTTCTTTAGTCACTCGCTTGATTTACTTTTCTTGTCATTTAGTTTATTGCCCTTTTTAAAAATCAAACCCCTTGTTCTTTCATAGCCAATAATTGACCACTTCATTGTAATTCCTTGTGAGATGTCCCGGAGTCTAAATACTTCGGTTAATTTTCATTGGGGTTTGTACTTGTGACAACTCAAATTTTTGATGTCAGAATTGTTTGTTGGTTTGGAGCTATGCTTACAACGAAGTTCTTATTCCTATAAGAGAAATTCTAAACCGACACGACAATTACCCATTTTCAATGGTGCTATGTTATTGGCTATTGTATATATTGTGAATAGCTTGATTTTTGGTTTGTTTGATGGTTTTTGCTAGTTGTAGGACTTTAGCTTTCTTTATTTCTTGTTAGCTTTTGTTTTTTATTCTCTCTTTCACTATGAATTCTCACCCCTTTGGCCATGAGTTTGGTTCAAAATATGTTGTAGAAAATGGAAGCTTCAATGAGGATGTGCATCAAGGATTTGGAAATCAAAGGTGGGAGGAGTCCCAAGCTTATGAACAGCCTTCTTGGCAACAACCCCCTCCCAAACTAAGTTTGACAAGAGTGCTTGGGGATATGACTACTCTCCTCATGGAGATGCGCAAGGACCAAAAGGCATTTTATTTCATCCGATCCATTCAAGCACCACCCCAACATGACTACTCTTTGGATTCTTATGGGTATACTCCTAATCCTAATGCATACCAATCTAATGTATGTGATGACCCTTATTGTGATTGTCAACCACAACCACCATATACATATAACCCCTTTCCCCAACATAGTTTTGAACCACCACACTCACAAGCATCATACCACCAATCACCTCCATATACCCCCAATCCATATCCACCATTCCAATACTAATACTCCCAAGAACCACAAATTCCATATACACCACCTTAAGACTTTCACCAACATGAACTACCATCCCACTACAATGCCTTTCTCTCAAACAATGAACCTTCTCTTCCACCACCGCCCCCTGATGAAGCCCTCACACAAGAACTAAGAGATCTTGAATCTCATATCCTAAGACAACAAGAAGGGACGAAAAAGGAGTTTAAGGAGCTAGAAGCCAAGATGGCTATCGTAGTAGAAGCCGTGAGTCACATAGCCTCCCACCTAAGCTCAAACATCCCAAGTACTCCCATTGTTGAATGTGGAGAAGCAATCAAGGAGCATAGTGATGGAGTGAATTTGGAGCTCCAAGATGAGGAAGAGAAGTTGAAGCAAGAAGTGCAACAAGAGGAGAAGGTAGAGATTATCGAACAAAAGGAAGTAGTGGTTGGGTACTTAGGATATGTTAAGTACATAGAGGAATCTCAAGTTGAAGAGCCTTCTTTCACGGAGTTTAGAAGGGAAGTTAAGGAGGAGAGTGATGTTAAGGAATTAGATAGAGAGTTGAGGGAAATTGATCAAGAAGTGGATTCCATCATTAGTGATTTTTTGTCCACATTGATCAATCCCCTTGATGATTTTGTTGAGCCTTCTTCCATTGGACTAGAAAGAAATGTTGAGGAGGATGTGCAACCTCCAAAGCATATTGTGAGTGAAGAATTGGAAGAAGTGTTTCAAGCAAGAAGCTCTCATATACATGTTGATTCCACATCAACATATAATCCTTTTAATCTTGATGAGTCCTTCCCCGTGATGCTTAGAATTGATGTTGAGGTAGACTTCACTAAACCTCCTATTTATGATTTGAGTGACAAGGAAGAGATAGAAGAAGTTGGTGAGCAAGGAATTGAAATTGAAGAAGCTTTGACGTTAGGATTTTTACCAATAAAGAGATTCATAGAAATAGTTGCGTTGTAGATATAGTCTCTAAACCGACAAAAATCCCTTCGTACAAATGTTTTGGGTGTCACAAGTAACAAACCCCTTTAGAAATTGTTGACCGAGTATTCAAACCTCGGGTCGTCTTCTCAAGGAACTGCAAGGAAGTATGTTCTTATTATTGGCTATAAAGGTTGTAATCGGGGTTTAGAAGATGAGAAGCAAGTAATTTAAATGACAAGTAAAGTAAATGGCAATTAAAATAAATAAATACTGTAAAGCAGACTTTAGGCAAGGTAAGAGAAGTTGGAGGTCCAACGTAGTTATCTCTCTCAACTATAATGAAAGTTGAATCTAAATTCCACTTGGTCAACCTTTACTAGGGCAAAGGAAAGTCAGGGGACTAATTAAATTGACCTTTGAATCCTATTTATTTCCTAGGAAAAGGTTGGGATTACTTAAGTTCAGCTCAACTAGCAAGATAACGATTATCAGTTATGTTGAGTTTAATAACTGTTGAGTTACTGAATTCTTAACCAGGACCAAAAGGGAAAGAAGTAAAATTGCTGGAATAATAAAAATGTCCTTAGATGGGAAGCAATGGTAACTTAAATCAAAGAGAACAATCATAAACTGAAAATACCTCAATTATCATTAATTCAAATAACAGTCTGTAACATGGAAGAAATTCATAAATTCACTGATCAATTCAAGTGCTGGAATAAATAAAAGTAAAAGGAAGCTAAAACAAAGAAACGTAAAACCTGGATTGAGAGTCACTCTTAAAACAATAAGAAATCCTAAATCCTAAGAGAGAGAGAGGAGAAGATCTCCCTCTCAACTAAATCTAAATCATTGAAAAATAAAATATGCGAGCTCTCCTTTTGAATGGGTGCATTCCCACACTTTATAACCTCTGGTCTATGCTGTCTGTACTTGATCTGGGCCAAAAAGGGCTTCAAAATTTGCTGGGGGCGTATTCTGTAAATTCTGATACGAGGCCTCTGTCACGTGTCCGCATGGGTCACGCGGTCGCGTCATTCGGAGCTTTTCCTTGCCACGCGGTCGCGTCATTCATGTGACCGCGTCATGTGCGTTCTGCTTAAGGCGCGCGGTCGCGTCAGTCATGCGGTCACGTCGCTGCATCTTTGCTTCTGGCACGCGATCGCGTCATCCATGCGATCGCGTGGATACCAGTTTCCTTAAAGCTCCTTTTTGCTTTCTCCTTTCAGTTTAGTGTGTTTCCTTTTCCATCCTTTAAGTCATTCTGCCTTAGAAAATCTGAAACTACTCAACACACTAATCACGGCATCGAATGGAAATAAAGGTAATTAAATTAATTAATTTTAAAGCTTAGAAAACATGTTTTTCATTTACATCACATAATAAGGAAGGGAAAGTAAAACCATGCAATTAATGTGAATAAGTAGGTGAAGGATTGTATAAATCACTCAAATTAAGCACAAAAGAACTCATGAAATATGGGTTTATCAACCTCCCCGCACTTAAACACTAGCATGTCCTCATGCTAAATCCAAGGTAAATAATTAAGGTTAAAGTGATGGAATGTCATGCAATGCAACCTAATTTAAATGCAACTACCTAAATGAATGATGCATCATGCAACTCTTATCTTATTCACTCAAATATAAGGCTTACATGTAGTTAAGTTAGTTCATATTCTCAAGGAGTCATGTATATATATATATATATATATATAGCTAACCCTTAAATAATAAAGCATTTTAGCAAATGAGATGGGAAAGAAAACATTGTACAAACTTGCAAAACAATTATTAGATTTAAGCATTGATATATGTTGATGAGTTATTGAACCCTCACTGGATTTTGTGTTTACTCTCTAGTCACTCAGTGTTTATTGGGTTTATTCACTCTATTTTTCTTTTTATTCTTACTTTCTATAGCTTTATTCTTCATCTAACCAATCAACAATTATAGAATATAGTCATACCAAAAAGTCATGAGGTCTTTAATTAAGGTTGTAATGGAGCCAAGGTAAAGGTAAGGATTTATGTATAGGGTCAAGTGAGCTAATAAGTGAATCCTTAATTAGACTAAGATCTCACCTAACATACATATTTAGTAAAACAAAATCTCTTTACCTATTTTCCCATATTATCCCACTTATTGTTACATACTCATGTTTCACTTTCTATTTATTTTATTTTATTTTTTTTATTTTTTTTTATTCCAAGGCACATGGCAATTAAATCACTTTGATTTTCTCATGAGCATGCTTCCCAAATTTATTTTATTTCTTTTAACTTCTCTACCTTTTGTTTCTATCATCCATGTTCCCAAAAGGTTCCCCACATTTAACTCTATTCATGATTTTCTATCTTAAGCTAACCAAGGATTCACTTGGGATTTTCTTTTGTTTTTCTGCTTAAGGCTAGTAATTTGGCTAAATAGAATAAAGGGGTTTTAAAAGTCTCAAGGGGACTAACAAGGTTGATGTAAAAGGTAGGCTAATTTGGGGTAAGTGAGCTGAAATCAATTGATGGCCTCAATCATTCTCTTGGTATGTATCTACATTCTATATTCTATAATTGGACATATAGATTAAAGCAAAGTAAAGAACATCAGAATAAAAAGAAATGAAACACACAGAAATAAAATTATGGTTTGAATGCAACCATACAATTAAGCTCAAGACTCACAGGTTGTGTGTTCTCTAACTCAAGCATCATATATCATTTATATTTTGTATGCAGGTTTAGTTAAAAATTCCCATTATTCTCATAAAAAATTTATTTAGGGTAGCTTTTAAAGTTTTAATGTTCCTCCTTGATAAAATGTTGTCAGCTTAACTACATCATGTAATGCTATATATAAGGTTTTTGGATTTAAATCTGATATATTCAATTTCCTAGCTTACTTCCTTTTTATACTTTTCTATTTAAACTATACTATCTTATGCTAAAAAGGGTAAACTATACTAATTAATCCACTAATAAATCAGAATTACAAACTAAACTAAATAACTAAAATAAACTAAATGGCTAAAATATGAACTAAAGATGCAAAATGCAGAAAATAGAGTAAAAATACATAAAAGCAATGTATAAGTACTCGGAAAATAACAGTAAAAGAAAAAGAGAAAAATACAAAAAAATATGGTGCAGCAGTGGAGGAAGAGGGTCCAGCAGACGGTGGGGCTGACTCATCAGTAGCAGTGAATGGTGGTGGTCTGTGGCCCAAGGCTAAGAAGTTCCGGCTGTGCGGAATGATCTTCCAGCAATCCGCCGCTGGTGGTCTCTCATCGGCAGCCTCCCATGGCACGTCAGCTCGACGGCCAAGCTGTGTAACTAGATATGGAAAAGGGAGGGTGCCTCAGACGTGGACCCTGGCCATATAGTGCCGAATGAAACGTGGCAGATAAAGGTCCTTAACCTCCAGCACACACCAAAAGAGGGTGACCATAGCAGCCGGGATCTCCGTCTCGTGAGTACTCGGCATCACATAATTACTCAAGATCTGATGCCATAACCGAGCCTCATCGTTTAAGTATGCTCTCTTAATCCCTTTAGGCATGGTAGTGTCCTGACCCATCTCCCAAGGGACTATCGGGTCGAGAGCTATCCGTGCCTTCACGGTATCCCAATCAAACTGCATCTGACGCATGTCCTCCTCAGCCTTTGAATAAACATCAGGCTGATCGGACTTGGCTGGGAGCCGGAGAATGTCCTCTAAGGCCTCTTCAGTGACCAGAATTTGTTTTCCTCTCAGGTTCACTGCATCTAGGGTAGTGAGATAGTAGTTGCAGTAGAATTCTCGTACCCAAGATGAATTAACCTCTGTCAGTGTTCTTTCCAGAAAGAACCAGTCCCTTTGCTTGATTTGCTCAGTGGTGTACTGCTGGAGTGCTTCTGGAATCTTCAGAGTTCGCTCCAGGTATAGATTTCTGGAGTTTGCAAAAGCCGGGTACTTCAGCTCACAGTACCGGTTTGCAAATTTTATAGGATCATTCGCAGGGAGCAGCTGGTCAGCTTTTTCCTGCTGTGTGAAGTTCTTCTCCCGCCATGAAGAATCGTGCATTAGAGCGATGATCCACTGGGAGGAATCTCCTCTCTTGCGATTGCCAGTAGCCTTGCCTTTTCCTTTCCTTTGTGAGGCAGACATCCTGAAAAACAGAAAACCAGGAAATGGATAAAATAGGAAAGCAAATAGGCAATTAAACAAAGGAAACTCAAAGCGGCAAAGGAGAAATAAGATAAGGAAAATGAGTAAATGAAATGTGATTAATTTATGTTAAATAGAAAAATAATCAATATCCTATGGTTAGAAAGTTAGAGGAAAGTGAAAATAATCCGAAAAGAGATCAAAAGGGTTAGTATGGTTAGAATTTGAAAAAGAAATTAGTAAATTAAAATTAGTGAGTTAGTAAAGTGCGGGTTAAAGTAAGTGGCATAGAAAAATTCCATATAACAAGGATTCACAGGTAAGAATAGAAGTACTCATAATCGAACAAGGAAAACAGGGTGATGCTGATTCGAATAGAAATAAAGAAAGCAAAAATTGGAATCAGTGAATCGCAAATGCAGTTTATGAACCAGGAAATCAAAGAGGATAAGAAAGTCTGCCATAGCATTCATGAAATGGTTTGGGTAAAGCAGAGTAAAACAGAGGTCAGAAATGCCAAACCAAAACAAGAATGAAAACAATTTACAAAAAATTTGGGCAGCATTCCGGCTAAAATTGGATTGTCCCGGAAAATAAACAGCAATCATAGCAGTTCATATGAATTAAAAACTTGCTGCAGTTACCAGTGATGAATAGAAACAGGAAAATGTAGAGTAACAAGCAGCAATTGCAAGAAATCACAGCATATGAACGAGGTCACAGGAACAGCAGAATTGCAGTTATGATAAAACATAAACATGAACAGTGCAAGTAAACAGACCTAGATCCACTAACCACAGCCTAAGCTACCTAACAACCTAAAAATCCACTACAGCATGCATATCTATCTATCCTAAGTATGAACAAAAACGGAAAAAAATAAAGAAAAATGACGAACGGATAAAAGGGGGTTGCATTTTGCGGAACCTGGTAGGCGGGTGGGGTGGAACGGGGAAGAAGGTAGCTGCGGCGGCGGGGCACGGTGTCGCGGTGGCGGCTGAGGGGGCAGTGGCAGAGGGAGGGTTTAGGGTTAGTGATAGGAGAAGGGGGGTTTGCAGGTGGGTGGCGGAGAGA